>NW_015637156.1:1655964-1663851 GCF_001515625.1 Sinocyclocheilus rhinocerous
GTTTAGCCAATCACAACACACTGGGCTAGCTAACCAATCAGAGCCCATCGCGTATTTCTGAGGGAGGGTCTTCATAAAAGGAGGAAATGATCAGCCCGTTTCTCAGAGAAGGGACAGAGCGGTTTGGAATAAAGGTAAATTATGTGAAAAAGAATGCGTTTTTAAAAAAAATGAAGCATTAACATGTTAGACTGCACCCCATAAACACAATCAAGCCTAGAAAAAACCCAGTGAACCACCCATTTAAGCTTTATTTACATTTAGAAAACTGTTTAAAACACCATTGAACTTTCAAAAACTGCCCCGCTCTAAATAAGCACATAAATCTGGGCCCATATTCACAAAACATCTTAAGTCTAAAAGTAGCTAACTAGCTGATTTAGGGGAAAATCTTAAAAATAATGGGTGTGTGAGTCCTAAATTTAGGACTCCTAAATTTTTGCTCTAAGAGTATTTCACAAAGCGTTTTAGTGCTAAAACTAGCTCCTAAATCTGTGAAACGTCAGGAGTAGTGAAGAGGACTCCTAAGTCAATAAGACCAAATCACAACTATCCTAAAATTGCTGTTGCCGGCAATCTGCCTCAGAACATAAACATTTTAGAAACATTTGACAATAATGAGCTTTTAAAAATATATCGCCTTTGGTTTTAGAGGTTATCCCAACTCGAAATTTTCCTTTTATTATATCCTCGTTTTCATTAACCAGTTGGGCAAGAAGTAACAGCTGTTCATGCGTCCAGTTTGGTTTTCTTTTACGTTTGCATGTCTTACTATCAGCCATGATTATTCTACTCTGTTAATTAAAAGGCTGACGAGAAGCACACATGTAAGAGGCTGACAATTAACATATGAACATATAAAATCTTTTTTTGAATGTGGCAATATTTTTATTTTTAAACCCAACGAGGTCAACCCCGCCCTTACTCTTAGCTTAAGACTTTTCTCAATTCCTTAGTAAAAGTTTGTCTCAGCAGCTTTCTGAATAGGTTTTAAGAGAAAACTCTTAGCTAAAAACTTTTATTGCTATTTAGGAGAACTCTTAGTGGTAAGATAAAATGTTTTGTGGATACGGGCCCTGGCCCATATGACATTAAGGATTTTGTCCAGTCAAGCCAGTAGTTCAGATTTTTGTTTGAACTGCAAACTAGTCTTCATGACAAAAGAATGTTTTTAGCTTTTAAAAATGCATTTATTTTTATTTTGAGAAATGTATTTTTACATATGCAAGAAATAAGATCTTGTGGCCACAAATGAAGAATTTCCTCCAACTACAATTAATTTGTTCCCTCGTTTTAGTTACAGTAAATCATGGAAACAAATTAGTACAACACTGACATGACTTTTCTAAAACTCACTAACTAATAAAACATGATGATTATTTAAAGTAAAACGAGGGAACACATCAATAAAAAATGGACACAAATTAAGAAATTTTGCACTGGAATTCTTAATGCATGGCCACAATATCGTTTTTTTTTTATGCATGTCATGTGGGGCTCCTTACCAATTTCCAATATTAGCATTTTCACTTAAAAACTTTGTGGATATGATATTTGAGAACTGCAGTGGAGTTATTTTGATCTAAAATTATACTTTTTTTCCATTTTGGTGTAGTTTTTGGACATTATAAATCACTCTTTACCCTTTGCCTAGACATTGTGCAAAACATCTCCTTTTTGTGTACTACAAATAAAGTCATAAATGTTCTGAACAAGATCAGGGCGAGTAAATTACGATGGAATTTTAGGGCAAAATAACCCCGTAAGCACAAGGTGATCAATTCTATTCTATTGTAATTCTAACTTCCACCTATATCTTTTCACCTCTTATCATCTTTAATGGTCCAGGTGCTGGCCTCAGGATCTACAGGAGCGAACAGTTGCCCATCCAGCAGCGGTGCATGATCCCCTACTCTGACACGTAGGCAGTCCACAGCGAGCTTGAAGCGGATGTCATCTTTGGTGGTCCCTTCAGGTAACCGCACATTCAAGGTCACATCCTCTTCTGTTTGCTGCCAGAAGTAGATGGGATCTGTGATCAGAACAATGGAAGAAGTGACACCTGATTCAAAGCAGATGTTTACGAATGAATGCATAATTAAATGACACTGATATCTGGAAGACCTGCACATGATTTGTTTGCTTAAATTAATAAACAGGTAAGAAACCCTACAGGCAAAGATTTTCTGAGTATATCCTGAACAACCATTTAAACGATAAAATAGCAATGGTAACATAAAAAGACAAGGCTGTATTTTGTAATGCATGTTCAATTCCATTGTCTTTTCTTTCTATAATATCATTCAACCATCATTGAACCATGTGTGTAATGCAAAGTATGATAAGAGAATTCTAGATCACTGTCACACTATTGCAAAAGATGACAAATTAAACCTGTACGTGCGCACCAACCTGTGTAATGTGTGGCTTTATTTAGCAATGGAAGGCCAAAGTCTGTGTGCTTTTATAGAAGCCATTTGTTGAGAACATTAGTGGAGAAAAAAGCTCTTTTTATGTGCTATTGAGTTCCAATGGTGTAGTGACTACATACTTTATCAACAAACTGGTACTGTATCTGTAAGGTTACAAGTTCAACCACTTATAAGTACAATCACTATTATGCCCTTATGGATCGTTTGGATACCATAAGGCACTTCAAATGAAATTATCAGCTAATTGACAAAATAGTAATTAGACACACTTGATGACACCTCAAGCAATTTGAGTCAATTTGATTTTCTGTTTTCCCAGAGTTACAGCTGCAAACAGAAATTAGGGTGGTCAAACCATAACCCATTACTGTGGGTAAGGTTTAGTAGATTTGTTTGGCTATAGCACCTCTGGTGGTGGTTTTAGGAATGAGGTTACGTTCATTTACAGTTATTTATAAGGTTTTAACCAGGTATGGCTGCCAGCAAATTTAGGAGGCATTCTTAGGGCAATTTGGCAAACCTTGTGTCGATAAATAAGTAATAAGTAATAAATAAATACGACAGTTTAAAAGTTTGGGGCCAGTAAGATTCAATTGGAAAGAAATTAATACTTTTATTCAACAAGTATATATTAAATTGATCAAAAGTACCAGTAATCACATTTATAACGCTACATATATATTTTTCTTTTTTTAACATTAATAAACGTTTCTAGAGCACCAAATCAGCATATTAGAATGATTTCTGAAAAATCATGTGACACTGAAGACAGAAGTAACATCTGCTGAAAATTCAGCTTTGCATCACCAGAAATAATTTGTATGTTAAAAATATATTAAAATAGAAAACAGTGATTTTGAATTGTAACAATATTTCACAATATTAATGTTTTTACTGTATTTTTGATCAAATAAATTCAGCCTTGGTGAGCAAAAGAGAATTATTTGAAAAACATTTTTAAAATAAAAATCAATAAACCAGTTGTGGCATTTTGGTACAAAAAAAGGCATCTTATTCACCAACCACTGTAATCCAGCTTTACCAGGTGTTATGCACTAGTTTTTATTTTGTTCAGTACAAACATGTCTCCTTTAAGATGTGCTTTTTATTCAGTGCAGCATTTATCAGAATTTTATTAGAAGACATGGTTGTGTACATTTTCTAAAGAGAATTCTTTGAAAAACATTTTTAAAATAAAAATCAATAAACCAGTTGTGGCATTTTGGTACAAAAAAAGGCATCTTATTCACCAACCACTGTAATCCAGCTTTACCAGGTGTTATGCACTAGTTTTTATTTTGTTCAGTACAAATGTCTCATTCAGCACATGTCTCCTTTAAGATGTGCTTTAGTCAGTGCAGCATTTATCAGAATTTTATTAGAAGACATGGTTGTGTACATTTTCTATTGATCACACTGTCATCCAAGATAATGCAGTCGAGCGCACTTAGCATTTTAAAGAGCTGATTCAGGTGTCTGGATCACAGTGATGGGAGTGATGCTGTGCAGTCTCAGTCAAGTCTGCCAGATCACGTTACCCCACCTGCAACATGGGAAATAGCATAATGCAAATTGCATTTGGCACAGATTTTTAGCCGTGCTTCCCATTTTACCTATGAATCGGGTGATAAAGCTACGAACAGAGCAAGTGCTAATATACAACACCACAAGCAAACTCAAATTCATTCTTAAAGGGGTCATATGATGCTATTTTAAAGATAATTATTTTGTGTATTTGGTATAACAGAATATGTTGACATGCTTTAATGTTCAAAAAACACATTATTTTTCAAATACTGTACATTATTGTAGGTCCTCTATGCCCCGCCTCTCTCAAACACGTAGTTTTCAACAAAGCCCCCTCCTTTGACAAGCGCAGTCTGCTCTGATTGGCCAGCTGACCCAGTGCATTGTGATTGGCCGAACACCACAAGCACGCATCGGAAATGTAACGCCCCTTACCATAATCGCGAGCTTCAGCTTTCAAAGTAAATATCAAGACAGTTAATAATGTCGTTAGTTTTACCATCAGTTCAAGCCCGAAAGGGCAACAGAGTCGCGTGACAGACACAGTGATGATGCAGTACACAAGCCGCGGTTAAGACAGCTGACGTGCTATGATTTCTGACAGGCAGTTCACTCTCCTGTGATGTGACCCTGTTCCCCACTCACACACACACACGACACGTTACTCTGCCCTGCGCAAAACTCCGCATTTGAACAGTCAATAGCAAATACTTAAACTAATAACAAAACATACTTGCAGTCGCTGATGCCAGATTGTCATAGCAAAGTCGGAATTAACCCTTTTATTTTTTTTTTTTAAATAGCGTTTGTGCACAGCCAGCCTTGTACTCTTCTAGGTGCAAAAAACTGTCGTCCATAAAATGTGTTGCACAAATTCGAACATCTGGGTTGTGCTGTTCTGTTGTAAATAAATCTTAACCAATGATTCCTAATTGCATCTACTTCCGGAAGGCCAAATAAAGTGCTTTTGCTTTCGCACTGAAACACACACCGTCTCCCTGACATGGCTGCATCAACACGACTGCTGTTCCTGAAACCACGCCTTCTTTCTTTGCGTGCACATTTGGGCGGCATTATGCTAATATTTCCACATAGTGACGTAGATATGTGGGGGCGTGTTAGAACGAGCCGTTTTAGGGGGGCGTGGCAGAGTCTTAACTTTGATAAAGAATATCTCTTTGGTTTTGAGACTTTAGTCTTTGCAACTTCAGGGATCTTATCTATGCACAATCAGCTTGTAACACTCCAAAGAGAAAGGAAAACTTGAAATCACATCATATGACCCCTTTAAAAGAGTCTCTGTATTGAAACCAGCATACAGTGTCCCGTCTCTACTGTCGCTGTCAATTAAAGTGACACAAAGGCCAAAAATAAAATAAAAACTCACACACAAGGCATGTGAGATGCATCTTGGCTTGTGTGACCTTCATTTTAGTCACTTAACCTTTCATATTCAGCTATGAATAATACAATAACGTAAGCGGTAAAAAAATGTAACTATACTTTTTTTATTTTCAATCGCAACATTAGAAAAATTCCAATGATATATGATGCATATAGCCACATAGCCCTTAAAAGGGAAAATATTGGATCCAGCTGCAGTAATTATGTGAAGGGAGTCAGAATGAGTAAGGCGTGATGTGACTACCATTGTGATCTCAGCAGAATGTTGTCATTGCCTCATTCACATTTCATGGGGATGCTGATGTGTTTAATCGTCTCTATGGTGCAACATCTGCCACCAGAGCAGGAGAATAGGGAGCGAGAGAGCGAATAGACTGCCTGCTTCTCAATCGACAGTGATGTGTGGTTAAGCGTGAGCATCTTAGTAAACAGGCGTTATGATGTCTTTGTAATGTGCCTGGTTTACCATGCCCTGAGTCATTAGCCTTGTGGAAGATTTGTGGCGCTTTATTTTTCTGTTGGCTGCCCCTCTTTGGAACTAGAGAGGCTGGCTTGCTGACTATGTCTGGCAGTGCTGGGCCTGTTAGGTCTCTCTTTGGGGTATTGATCGACACTGGGATTGTTTGACCCTGTTTACAGTCTAAGGTACACAAGCCACATCTTGGAGACCCGCAGACAGCTGAAAATGTCAGACGACGATACCAGCCCCAGCTCCTGGAGCGAGGGCATATTATTGAGTTAATCCTGCAGAGAGGAAAAATGTGACCAGCAAAAGAGAAAGGAAAACTTGAAATCGCATCATATGACCCCTTTAATGAATTCCACATAAAAGTTTGCAGCAGTTGATCTCTTAACCAAAAACGAGAGGCGGATGAGGAAATAAAGGAGCTGAGACATCCAGAGAGGTCGGACTCTCACCCACTCAGTCTTAACTATGCTGGCAAAACCTTATTAGTGAAATTGGAACAATTTTCTCAAGCCATAAAGCTGCTTTAGAGTGCAATGAGGAGTGAGAGCAGCACACTCATTATCTTCTTTTGTTGCAGGTCTAGTCAACTTGCAGCCCAAGCGGAATCTTGCTGAGCAAAACAGGATAATGAAGAGAAGGGCAATGATGTTCCGTGACACTGCTAAATCACTCTGACTGTGTGTACATCATGGAAAACAGGATTTGGCATTTGATATACTGATATGGTATGGATATGAATATGGTATATTACTATGGTATACTATCCATATATGATATGGATTTGATATACTATGTAGACAAGATGCAATACTTCCTCCAAAGCCCACCCAGACCATTCTTGGAAATTAAAGATACATTTTTTTTTTTTGAAATATTCATGGTTGTGACGTCACAGCCAGGGGCATGTGTACACCCACATTAACATTTCAGTACTTAGCAGGTTCTTTTGTGCTTATGATCTATAATGTAACCAACAATATCAGTAGATCTGCAAAGAGGTCATTCACTCACAACACCGCACGCATTATGATAGACCTATAGAAAAAAATATTTGACTCTTTTTCTTTTCTAAGAATGGCTTAACTTGAAGTGCTGTAAAAAAAATTAAAAAAATTGGGAAAGAAAAATATAATTTTAAGGTACTTTATGATATGTTGCCATACGGTAACAGCATACAATAGTGGCTCTAACTTAGAATAAGTGTAAGTTTACTTATAGTTCATATTTTTCCTCAGAAATGTTGTTTGTGTTGATTCAATTGGTGCTATTATAAGCTTTAACACAGTACTTACAATTGACACCTTATACATACCTTCCAAAAACGTGTGCTTTTATTTATTCCATTCTTTCTTGCTGAATAATGATGTATATTTCATGAATATTATTTAAATTGCTAATTTATACATTTAAAACAAATATAATACTGTATATCATGTATCATAAAACATTGACATAAAACCAAAAACATTGCAGTTCATGAAAATTCAGCATTGATGTAATGTTACCTGTATTCATATTTAATCAAAAGTAAAATTGCCATTTCAATTTGATTATATCCATAATACAAATGCCATTAACATATGACTAATCAACATTATATCACTAGTATTAAGGTTGTTATTGTTACAGCTTAACAGATTGCAGATGACCTTGCTAGCTAGCTAAACTATTGTAATAATGTCATTCCACTATTGCAGTGTTGCCGCTTGGCAACACATACATTTGAACGATTTACCAAAAACTAATTTCATAAAAACTTTTTTGAGAGGTGAATATGTCATCATAACAGTGATGTTTCCGATTTTTTTGTGGAAGTGACATTTGCTGGTCCTTGTTTGTTACTGACGTTTTAGTTTGCTTTCACCAACTACCGACAAGAAATCTCGCCACAGAAAAAAACTGCATGTCATGCGACTTAACCAAAGCACATCATTGGCTAAACTAAGGTCTTCTCTTTCCAACAAAAAAAACGAGAATGTTCTCTTTAAGAGACAGTGGCAAGGAAATTAATACAAAGAGTATGTTGCCATATGGCTACACCATGCGGTAGAGGGT
>NW_015637156.1:1664515-1691371 GCF_001515625.1 Sinocyclocheilus rhinocerous
TGTGACTTAACCAAAGCACGCACATCATTAAACTAAGGTCTTCTCTTTCCAACAAAAAAAACGAGAATGTTCTCTTAAAGAGAGAGTGGCAAGGAAATAAACACAAAGAGTATGTTGCCATATGGCCACACCATGCGGTAGAGGGTTAATTTACATAATAGAGGTCTTAAAGGTACAGTAGCAAAAACAGACTTTTAAATTCTCAAGGAAAAGAAATATCGAAAAGGTAATCAAATTTAATTACAAAAGATTTGGGGTTAAAAATGACTAACATCAATAAGTGAGTATAAATATAAAATATTCTAAAATGTTTAATGGGGTCCTATTATGCTCTTTTACAAAGTCTTGATTTTGTTTTGGGGGTGTACTAGAACAGTCTCTCATACTAGGTTGTTCGAAAAACACATTATTTTTCACATATTTTACATTATTACAACACCTCTCTCCCCAGTCTGGCATGAACAGCTCGAATGGTTCCTGTATCAAATGAAGGACAATATTTTTTGTCATTATTTACTCACCCTTATGACATTCCAAGTTTTTTTTTTTAAGAATATCTAAGCTCATCTTTTCGACACAAAAAAGGAGACAGGCATTGTATCAAGCACTGTGTCTATGTGTGTGCATTACATAATTACTGATATAAAATTGTATCGATTCAGTATGTCCTAGAAAGACTTCTAATTCACACTTCATTGATTCCCCAACCCTCTCATAACAGTGTTCACCGTATAAGCTTTGGTTTCTTCATGTACCCTTAAATCAACGGAATATCAATGCCTGGTGTGCGTGTGTCTTTTGTGGCTAAGGAAAGCCGACCTCTCTTTCAGAAACAAGCTAATGCACCTCCATTTTATCCGCCTACCAATGGAGTCTCTCAGTACTCTCAGCCTCTTAAAATGGGAGAGAGAGAGAGGAAGAGGATGAGCCGAGATCACTCCTTTATTTCTCAGAAAAAAGCTCAAAGGGTGCATAGGAAACAAATGGCCTTTTTAAAGTTCCCTTTCTCACAGATTCTCATCTGGCTAATACAGGTGTTAGAGGGAAAACAGGAAATGAGAGAAAGAGGATAAGATGAGTTTAAGTATAAAAAATGTCCTGTTGATATATTTGGGATTTTGGTTTTATAAGCTTATTGTTTGGTGATTTCAATCATTGACCGTTTTAGCTTTGCCAGAAAGGAAGGAACATTTCATAAAAACGGGAAAAATAGGAAAATAAGGAAATAAACAAATATTTGACTGAAAGGACTCTATCGTCCACCTCTAATGAGGCAATATTTGCAATTAGCACTCTCTGACCTAAAGAAAATGTCAAACTAATGAAAATGAGGCACAAGTTATTATGACAGGATCCAATATATGATAGCAAGAAAAACATGCTATTAATCAAGCTTCGTTTCGTCACAGAAAGGATACTAAATGCATTTCATACCAATGTGTCACGCAGCTGACAAGTATTTACATAAAACAAGCCAGCCTACTTTACATAAATTTCCTTGCCAAAACTGAAAAATGAACAACCAATGACCACTGCTGTGCAGAATTTTACAAAGTCTTGATTTTGTTTTGGGGGATGTACTAGAACAGTCTCTCATACTAGGTTGTTCGAAAAACACATTATTTTTCACATATTTTACATTATTACAACACCTCTCTCCCCAGTCTGGCATGAACAGCTCGAATGGTTCCTGTATCAAATGAAGGACAATATTTTTTTGTCATTATTTACTCACCCTTATGACATTCCAAGTTTTTTTTTTTTAAGAATATCTAAGCTCATCTTTTCGACACAAAAAAGGAGACAGGCATTGTATCAAGCACTGTGTCTATGTGTGTGCATTACATAATTACTGATATAAAATTGTATCGATTCAGTATGTCCTAGAAAGACTTCTAATTCACACTTCATTGATTCCCCAACCCTCTCATAACAGTGTTCACCGTATAAGCTTTGGTTTCTTCATGTACCCTTAAATCAACGGAATATCAATGCCTGGTGTGCGTGTGTCTTTTGTGGCTAAGGAAAGCCGACCTCTCTTTCAGAAACAAGCTAATGCACCTCCATTTTATCCGCCTACCAATGGAGTCTCTCAGTACTCTCAGCCTCTTAAAATGGGAGAGAGAGAGAGGAAGAGGATGAGCCGAGATCACTCCTTTATTTCTCAGAAAAAAGCTCAAAGGGTGCATAGGAAACAAATGGCCTTTTTAAAGTTCCCTTTCTCACAGATTCTCATCTGGCTAATACAGGTGTTAGAGGGAAAACAGGAAATGAGAGAAAGAGGATAAGATGAGTTTAAGTATAAAAAACGTCCTGTTGATATGTTTGGGATTTTGGTTTTATAAGCTTATTGTTTGGTGATTTCAATCATTGACCGTTTTAGCTTTGCCAGAAAGGAAGGAACATTTCATAAAAACGGGAAAAATAGGAAAATAAGGAAATAAACAAATATTTGACTGAAAGGACTCTATCGTCCACCTCTAATGAGGCAATATTTGCAATTAGCACTCTCTGACCTAAAGAAAATGTCAAACACTAATGAAAATGAGGCACAAGTTATTATGACAGGATCCAATATATGACAGCAAGAAAAACATGCTATTAATCAAGCTTCGTTTCGTCACAGAAAGGATACTAAATGCATTTCATACCAATGTGTCACGCAGCTGACAAGTATTTACATAAAACAAGCCAGCCTACTTTACATAAATTTCCTTGCCAAAACTGAAAAATGAACAACCAATGACCACTGCTGTGCAGAAGTGCATGGTCCTCTCCAGTCCTCATCAGAGTCTATTTGAGGAATTCTATTTGAATGATTCGTTCTGATGTTTCTATGGCTACAGCAAGCCTCTGAATCATTATATGAAAGTGCGCTTCCTCAAGACTGCAGCACTTGAGAGTTTCTAGGTTGATTGGTGACTACTTCAAATGTCTTTTTTTGCAGGTTTCCGAATTCTGTCAAAGTGCAATCTAGAGTGAAATTTTACTTTCAAGTTCAGATGAATATTTGGGACTGATTCAAATCACACAATAAAAAAGCCAATGTTTTGGCCACAGTTTTGTCTAGCATGAATGAAATATGTTTCTGCCAATATGACCTTCTGTTTTCCTGGCTGTTCGTTCTCACCTGAGTTCTCCACCTCCATAGCCTCAACAGGTGGCTCTTCAAGCGGAAGTCCATCCACCTCAGTAAAAGCGAAGGGTTTCTCTGAGGCTACTACGATTCCTTTACCCTGAGGCTCCACGGCAGCGTAGTGCGGGACAGACTTGCCCTTCATCATCATCCTCTTCCTCACACCATACTTCCTCTCCTCATCTGCGAGAAAGAAAGCACTTTACAAGCTGTATTTATTTTTCCACATTCTGTATTTTTTCCTTTTTCATGACATCTTTAACAACCGAAAATATTAATTTATACACCTATTATATAGTTAAGTAAATACATACACTGTTATCATGTGTACACAATAATGCTGTTATTATACATTTGAAAGTTTAACGTCAGTAAGATCTTATTTGTTAAAATCATTGATAATTATTAGAAATGTTTTTGAGCACCAAATATTAGAATAATTTTTGAAACATCATGTGACACTGACGACTGGAGTAATGTCTGATGAAATTTCAGCTTTGCCATCACAGTAAATTATATTTTAAAAGATATTCAAATAAAAAAAAAAGCATGTATATATTATTACTGTTTTACAATTCCAAACTTTTCAATGGTTGTGCATATTTCCTTATACTGTCTTTATATACAATGACTTCCAAAATGTCTTTAAAAAATGCTTTCAATTCAATTAAACTTTCACTTAAACTGCTCATAATATTATATGCATTTAGCAGACACTTTTATCCAAAGCGACTTACAGTGCATTCAGGCTATACATTTTTTATCAGTATGTGCGTTCCCGGGGAATTGAACCCACAACCTTTGCGCTGCTAACGCAATGCTCTACCACTGAGCCACAGGATATAATTTTACTTGAATTGAAAATTCAAACAAGTGAACTATGTATTAAGACATGGGAGTAAATACGTTCTTTGGTTTACTTATGCAGACAAATGCCTGAGATACATTGTCACTGCAGCAACTGACAAAAGAAAGCTCAGGGTTAAAAGTAAGAGCTGAAATCATTGAACAGCAGGAAGACACTCACTCTCACCCTGCCCAGCAGAGTTGTCCACAATGATCCACTCCAGTGAGATTGAGAAACCGCTGCCTTTGGTATCAGATGGATCTTTCTGGACTCTCAGAAGCAGCACTTCAATGGTATGAACATAAGAGCGCACATGAGCCAGGCTGTGAACGATGATGAACGGCTCTCCTAGACGCTCTCTGAACATCGTCTGGGAGTGAAATAAAGCCGTATACAATGCGTCTTCCAAAATGTCATGGGAAAATAGCAGATGAATTAAGCCAACAATTATAGACTAATAATTTGATTAGTGGGAAATGTTAAGCCAAAATCTGGGTAATCTTCTCCTACCTCCCATTTAATATGTGAACTCTCACCCCTCTTGCTTGTGCGCAAAAGAGTCAACTTTCCGGTTCCGTCGGAGAGCGCGGCCCAAGTTGCAGAGGTCAGGCTCAGAGAAGCACACAACTGCTCCCCCTCACAGGAGATTGGGTCTGATTCGAAACGGAACATCTCACGAGGTTTGCCCAAGGCTGTGTCCTGGAAAAACAATTGATGGACACTTGTCAATTCTTCAGTCTCTGAAAACCACACCTAGACCATCTCTACATCAGAAAACAGAGTACTAAAGGGGGCATTTTCTTGTAGACGTCATTTAACTGTGCATGTATTTTGGAGGCTCATAATGTTGCAAACTGCAAAAAGAAATGCATGCAGTTACAATAGGAAACATTCACTGATCGATCCATAAAGGTTATGAATGACAGCTTTCTGGTTACCAGTTCAGATAAAGTTTAGCTAATTAAACTAGCAAGTCAACGAATGAAGCAACAAATCCGAAGTTAACATCAACTCGAATCCTGTGCACATATCACATAACTATTATGTTCCTTTCAAGGGCTTTAGAGTCAATGTCTTGCCAAAGATCTTTTAAACAACATATGTGCAACAAATGAGACATCAGCCAATGAAACAATTTAGAAATGAAACTAATAAGTGCCACACAAACTGCATGTTGCTGAACTTCAAAGCCAGCAATTTGAAAAGGATTACAATGACCTTAATAATCATCAATTACACTCTTTATAAGGTAGCAATTTTCCCAAAGAATTGGGCAGCAGTCGGCCTTTGGTTGCCATGGAGCTTGATGCACACATTAACACTGATCCCCCTCTATTTTCACTTCTTCCCCAGAAGTAAAATGCCCCCTGTCTAGTACCTTTGAGAGAATACAAACAGTCCCAAAGGAGAGATAATTGCAGAATGTTAACTGTAATTATAACGCAACAGGCACATTTCATAACGAGTAATTTCTTAACCCAGCATGTCAGTAGCAAGAATGAGAAAAAATTACAATCAAATCATCAGCATCAAATTTATACTAGTTCAGAACAAAACATCCTGTAGAGACGCTGCATTTCATCTTATTATGCATCTGTGAATTTCCTCTTATTATGCATTATTTGGATTCCTTTCAGAATGTACGGTACAGCATCTGAAATCAAACTTATCAAAAAAGCATCATATAAAACAACTGAAAGAAATTAAGAAAATTATCCTTGCACAGATTGAAGTAGGGATGCATTAATATTAAAATGCCATCATTTAGTCTAAAGAAATTAAAATGGAAACAAACAAACAAAAATATTTTTAAATAATTCAAGTAAATTTAGGCATCACATTACTATTTTTAAATTATTAATTTTTAAGGATAATTTTTAGGTGAAGGTAATCTAGAATATTCTTATTCAATTTTATTCTAATTATTTTTAATTTGAAGAATTTTCCTGGAGATGTCTTTCATTATTAAAAATTGATCAAAACGGTTGCATGCTTCACTATTCAAATTTGGCCTGCTATGCAAAAGAATGTGCACACACATGTACTACAGTACAATGCCCACCAATGCCAAAAATAAAATAAAACATTAATATTAGCAAATAACCCATATGGAAATACTGTACATTAAGGCAGAACACTGTGGGCACTGTAATTGATTTCTATTATCTTGAACATGACTGTGGTTTCAATAAACCAAATAATTAAAATAATAATCAAGATAATAAGCAAACAAAGCATATTTTATTTATGCATCTGATACTGTTAAGCTAAATATTTAATCAAAATCTTTCAAAATCAAAAGGAAAACTTCTTCACAGACACTACTATAAACCACTAATGCCCTCTGCTGGTAGAGAAAAACTAGAAATACTAGAAAACTACACTAGTGTATCTCCATATCCAAACCATTTATGTAGGACATTGGTTCTCAACCTTTTTGACTCTAAGGTTCCCCCCATTGCCCAGAACAATATTCCCAAATACAGCGTTGCTTGTTTTCAAGCATTTTAATTAACAGAAACTGAGACTGTTGATACACTGAATAAACTAAACATGATAAGATTTTTTATTAAAAAATAATAGTTAAGAAGGAAAAAAAAGAAATATAATTTCAGTTTACATTTTTGACTATTAACATACAATTAATACAACTATATAGCATAATTTAAATCCTCCTGTGCCCCTTGAGGCACCTAAGCCCCCTGTTTTTTCTCTGATCTTTTTTTATTAAATTTAGTAAGAAGAACGCATGCGCATTTATGATCCACACATGTATTCTGTGGGAGAGAAAAAAAGTGCTCTAGGGTGGATAATGGATATATATTTCATCCAAATATATGGCCCTTACAACCCATAATTTCAGAAATTACATTAATAGACTCACCAATGTGACTGTTAGATTGAGAACTCGGCCCTTGCTGTCCACAAAGTAGACGCTGTCTTCATACCAGGGGTCGATGTGGAGGTAGTTGTACATACCAAATGCTCTCACATGATCCAGGGTGTACTGACTGTCTTTCAGTTTAACCTCAGCCACAGCTGAAAGAAGACACACATTACTGATGGGGCAAATTACTTCATCCCAAGTAATCATTAGGCATCCCAAACCACAGATAATGTGATGTTCTGTGCCCAAAAGACAGCTTTGGGCTAACATTAAAATTATAATTAAGATGCACACATCTAGTAATTCATGAAGAGCAATGCACATGTTGTAGAACTGCATCTTTAGGACTGTAAGACTGTTATAGTGACAGTGGACTTAACAGTGTTGTTTTGAACAAGATTGTTTATGAGTTTGTCACGCTAAGGATTAAATAAACGCGTATATAATAAATAAAGTCAGGCAATAACAGGTGAAATAAAGCTCTTTTCTCACCTGCGTCCAGTTCTACATTGTAAGTAGGAATAGAGTCCAGTGAAAGCCTGTAACTTTCAAAACTGGGATCTAGCAGCTCTCTGTTTACCTTCAACGAGCAATTCGGTAAAGCCATATTTCATTCAAATTATATTTCAAAGAAACAGTGATCAGTTCGAGGACTCCAATAAAACCAACATTTAACGTTGCTAGTAACAGGAAATAAGCTTTAACTGTAATGCACGCGTTTCCTACGTGTCGACCCGGACCAGTTTTCAAACGTACCGACCGCACGCGATTCTGGGAATTTGAGTCTCTGCGGATTCCGTTTTTACATAAAAAATAACGAATTACAAAAAAATGTTAATAAGCTATTTTTTTAAACATTTTATCTTGTATTTGTATAAATCTAAAAAGATAAAACTGCGAAAATTTGCGATTTTCACGTTTGTTTGTTTGTTTGTTTGTTTATTTATTTATTTTTAATGGTAGCCTACTCAATCGTTATAAAATAGAATTTAGGCTAGTTTATCTGTGTCTGTTCATGCTGGATAAGGGTGAATTTGCATAAACAATGACAGTGCATAATTTTCAACCAAATCAGCACTAACTGCAAACAACAAAATAATGTGTATATATGTAGGCTATGTATTTATCTAATTTACATGTACACACAATTAATTATTTTTATTCTAATGAAAATGTCTTTAATTCTTGCAGCATACAAACTGTTGCATGCTTCACTATTCAAATTTGGCCTATTATATGCAAAAAAAATAAAAAATAGGGCTACAGGTATATATAGAACAACAAAGATGAAAAGAGATCACACTTGGATATAAGCACATGAACAGCACACTACTGCTGCTCAATTAGATAAACTAAATCTGTAATCTAGTAGTCTCTGGAATATTGCTCATTATAATTATATTAATGATCAAATTTATAGTAATTGTTTAGTATTGAGACTGATGTGCACATTTTGCTCAAGTTCATCGCTGAATATTACAAGATTTTTCCTTATCTCCAGGTCAAATGTCCAGATCTTCTTCATTCCATCTTGTTTTAGGTCATTCAAATGGATTACGTCTAAGGGACATCAAATAGTGTAATATTCCAGTTTAGTCACCGTATGAATATCAAAGGAATGTTGACACTACAGCACAGTGTGTTACAAAAGCATTGTTATCTGTGAAGTTTCAGGTGTTTGTTAGGGTACACTGGAAAAGAATAAATGTCTCTCTAGCTTGTAGAATGACAGCAATGCACGATCACCTGACACACAAAGGTGAAAGAAAAAAAAGAAAGTCTCCTCTTGTCACCCTGTGGGCAGGTAGTATAAAAAGAGTGAGCTCTTCTTAACAAATGAGCCACTGATGTTTGGGTTTCAGAAGAGAGCTTTAACAGGTAGGCCTATGTGAGTCTGAGTTATGGTCAATGTGAAGTTTGAAGTCATTTTTCAAAATTTCTATAATTTTCTCATTTAACAAGCCATTAATTAATCTTTAATTATATATAGTATGTATGTATACATTCAGGATATATAAATGAATGTATATTCATTAGATAGTCTATATTTACTGAATGTATAGCCTGAATAGTCTACTAATACTGGTCTGTTCAACATTCTAAAAAGGTTGTTTTAAAGTACATTTTATATTGTTGACATTTTTCATGTATGTATTCATTTTTTTAATGGACATACAAATGACAAGTGTGAACACATGGTACGTGTATATTGTTTTTGCAGAAGGGATACAGTAAGTTCAGGTGTTTTTGCTTTGAAGCGCGCGCACAGTGAGTCTATCAGGATGAGGCACGTGCGGCTGCAGCTTCACCTCACTGTTTGTATTTTACTGTGGAGTTCCGCAGGTACTAGCTTTATGTACCTCTTGTATTCTTTCAGTCATTTTAACGGTTTTGCGTATTTATATAATTGTTGTCATCCTAAAAGCGTGACAGAACAGATTTTAGTGACTGTCCTACTAATCTCCGTCCTGACAGGAGCGCAGCGTGTCAACAAAGTGACCCCAAAATACGGAAGCCTCAACGGCGGAACGAGACTGACCATAGAGGGTCAAGGTATTTAAAAAAAAATCATCAATATGTTCTTAAATCTGATTGAGCACATTTTGGCTATATTATAGTTCTTTAAAAAGTCTGTGACTTTGTTTCTCAGGTTTTGCTCAAGCCAGTCAGTTTAATCTCAATGCCAATGACCCAAACTTTGGCAACACAGTGACACTGGTGTCCCGCACCAGATCTGTTCCCTGTGATGTCGAGAAAGACTCCACTCACTCCACTCAGATCACGTGTTATACAAGGTATGCAATCGATCACATAAATTTATTCTAAAAAATACAGTTTTCTTTTATCTTGATTGCAGTCATTGCACTGTATTCAGTCAGTGCGCCTCTCCTAATAAGATTTTTAACATGCTCAAATGTGAATACCAGGGGAGATCAGGGCAATATATTAATGTATGAATCTAAATTTTGACTAAATTCTAAAACTGAGGATTTGAAATAACTCTTGTGGGAGAAATTCAAAATGAAATTCAAAATGTTTTCTTCTGTGAAACACCAAAGCAAACATTTTGAAGAATACAAGATACAAGATATGTATGAGAAACAGACCCTTCCTGCAGCTCTCAAATCTTATTTGTGCAATCTGAAAATTTGAACATTTTTCTTTAGTGCTATTCTAAATTATCATATTATTTTATGTATTACATAAAAACAATTCTGTTGAATTTTTAAATTCCTTTGATTGTGGAACATGTTTATTATAGCAGTTCATCCAAAAATTTAAATCCTGTCATCATTTACTCATGTCTTTTCAAATCTGTATGACTTTCTTTCTTCTGTGGAACATAAAAGAAGATAATCTGAGAAATATCCTAGCATTTATTTTGTTCATAAACTATCCCTTTAAGACTGTGCTCTGTCTGTCTGTCTGTGATATGCAGATTTGAGTTTTTTTGAAATAGCTGTACTGCATAATATTATGTAAAATGTTGATGGTGTGTGATTCTCAAAGAAAGCTTTATATTGCATCATCATGTTCAGAGCTCTGCCAGAAGATGACTATGAAGTGCGGGTCAGCGTGGATGGCATGCCAATTCCTTCAAGTTCCATTTGTTATGGTAGCCAGTGGAATTACTGGTGCATGTTCTATGTAAGACTTCATTGTGCTGCTTACTAAAACATATACTCCTATTCTCTCTGTAAAATGTTACAATATATTACCAAAAACTTCTTTCACAGCCCAGAACATCCCGTACACCCAGCATTCAAAGTATCCGTCCGCTCACAGGTCCCCCAGGTGAGTTTGTTTTGTTTTTATCATTACTCAGTGCTGCTTCGGTTTAGAAAAACACCTTTCATTAAAAAAATACTGAATGAACTTTAGGGACTGTGGTGACACTGCGGGGAAGAATCTATACCGATGTATATGGAAGCAACACAGACAAAAGTTCCAATGGCATGAATGTGAGATTTTTAAGGTCTGGAAATGTTTAATACACAATGGAAAAATATAACTGAATGATAAATCTATGCTGTGTCTTGACATGAGGTGTGCTTGTTTTAATGTGTTTTCTTTGAACAGAGCGTACATGGGAGGCATGCCTTGTGAACTACTGAAACCCAATTCAGATGAAAAGTAAGTACTTTTCAATTTGGTTTCAACCAAAAGTTAACATTAAATATGAATGCATCCTCCATAAATGCACATTATATTTATTTCAGGTATGGCCTCTATTTGGATTCTGATACCAGCCAATGGGGATATATGAGTTGTAAAATGACTGGAACGTATGTTGGTGAGGACACATCAAGATGTTCAAGAATTATTCATTCACTATAGATTTTTGTTGGATTAAATGTCATTACCTTGGTTTTCAGGTCATCACAACCTCAGTTACATTCTCGACAGTGAATATGGGAGGTCAGAAGAAGATTGATTTTACTTTACCATTTTTTTTTTGCATAGAAGTCTTAGTATGCTGTTGAAAAGTACATCAAATACATATTTTCTTTTTTTTAGGAGTTTGCCAGACTTTGGGGTTTTCAGCATCTCAGCACTGAACAAGGTTGCCATGTTCCAGACATATGCAGGTGCGAAAAAAACATTTATTCTCCTTAAATAATGCAACATATGATTGCATGTTGAAAATCGGATATTTTTGAAAAACTTGACCTGTGTCTTTTGGTCTTTTTCAGAGGTGTCAGGAGTTTCTCCCTCTGAGGGCAGTGTATTTGGTGGCACATTACTGACCATTCAGGGACGCTACTTTGATGAGACTGACAAGCCAGCTATGGTCTTAGTAGCAGGTATGTAAAATGAATAATAATAATTATTAAAATACATACATATAAAATAATTAAAATATATTTTATATGTATAATTCATTTTTTTTATTATTTATTTATTATTTAAAATGTATTTTTTATAATGTGTTTTTTTTCCCTTAGGCCGTGAGTGTCAGATTCAGAGCGTATCAAATGAGAGGATAACCTGCATAACTCCAAGTTATGAAAGAACCAATTTGACAGTGTTTCCTGGTGAGAGCCTTATCTGATATTCAGATCTCTTATGGTGACGTTATATTTCTGTAACAATCTTTTCCATAGTCAGTGTTTGCACGGCAGTGGAATTCTGCATTTCACACGCGAGAACATCTAACTCTGTCACTGCTGCATTGTCACACGTTATCTCAACCAAGACCATGATTCTTGTTTGTCACGTAGCTGACTTCTCAGAAAAACACTGCATATCAGAGCCCATCACATATTTGACACCAAGATGACCGGAGTTTGAACAATTCCTTTGTATTTATTTCTTTGATCATGCCATAAATCCATCTAAACAGCAAATTACTGCGATTAATTTTTCAAATAAATAAATAAATGTTATATAAAACATGTATTATATAAAATGCATTTTATTTAATATCACAAATTTAGAACTGCATCTTGGCCAGTAATGGTGGACATGTTCAATAGCTTTTTGTAGCCAAGACTTTAAGGCATTTACAGAAATTGAAACATGAATCTACCCTGAAAAATATTTACTGAAGTAAACAGTTTGACAACAAGCCCTTGTCTCTTTTATATACTAGTTATGAAATTACACATTTAAAATGAGTCTTATAAACCATATTGTCCTTGAATGGATGATGGTTAAATGAATGTGTTTGTAGGTGGCAGAGGATTTAAAATGGAGATGTGGAACAACTCCAATCCAAGCCTTCTAGAGGACGTCCTGGGGTATAATTCCAGTAGGCCTGGGTATTCTGTCCAGTGGGTGGATTCGCTGTCCTATGTGTGGCCTGCTGAAATTGATTACTTTGTGGTACGACTGAGTGGTTTCTTTGTTCCGATGGAGACTGACAACTACTATTTCCGAATCAAAGCCGACGATCGGTGCCAGTTTTATTTCAGCAAGACAGGTCTTCCTCAGGATAAGGTACAGTAAAATCAATAAACCATTTGATCATTTCAGTAGTTATCAATGTAAGCAATTAAGCAGAAGTTAGTAACGTACAAGCCTATTTTAATACATGCAATATTTGTATAAAATGCAATGTAACATTTAAATTTTATTAAACTTTTTTTTTGTTTTTGTTTGTTTTCAGGTCAAGATTGCACATCACCCTTACTACACAGGTAGTTTCTTCACCTATAACACCCAAATGTCAGAGGTCATGCGCTTGGAGAAGGGAAAACCGTAAGAAAAAAAAAAAAAACATAAGGATCAAAACGTCATTAATGTTTATGTCCCAATCTTGGATCTAACATCAAAATCAATGTGCTACAGGTACTACATTGAGATTCTAGTGCAGGAATATGCAGTAGCAGCATCAGTGGATGTGGCCTTTTTCAAAGAGATCAGTCTTTTCACTGCCCAGCAGACAATAGATGCTGTTAATGAGAAACAGCACATCAGTACATACTATAATGTACTACCTGAAAAACAGGTAAGTGAGCTCACAGGAGCACTTTAGGGAAAAAAGATCTAGACAAGATAGAGGGAAGCCTAATTCTTTGTTGTTTTAGGTGGTTCGCTTCCAGGGCTGGACGCCAGTAACCCCCGTCAATGAGGTGCAGACTCTGAGAATCAGCAGCAACTGCTTCTCTCTGAGCAACTGCGAATACACATACTACTCTCTAGCGTATGGAGGTCTTAAAACAGGTGCATTAGTTCACGTATATCTATGAATGTGTGTTTGATGAAGTTTAAAGGTCCAGTTTTCATGTGCTACTAGTTTTTCCACTTTACCTCTAGATGTTTTTTTGTTTGTGTGTTTGTAATGTTTACTGGAATTGCTTTGCATGTTGTAGGGCCGATCTCAGTTAGTGCTTCAGCGATGGAGTTGCAGAACGCTCTGAATGATCTGTGGACGATTAAACCCGACAGTGTAACAGTCACAAAGCAAGAACTGGATACTGAGGCACTGTACAATGTGACATTCAACTCTAACAGAGGTGAACTTAAAAATGACTGGTATACTTTGACTGATTACTCTGGCTCTGACTTTGAGATATGTGCTTTAACAACCAATTACTGATCTACATGGAATGTCAGTAAAAATATAAACTGTCAAAAAAAATGTGTAATTTCAATGAGAAAATGTATAAATGCTTCACTTAGAACCTAATGTTTTTATTTGATAATTGGCTAAATATAAGACACCTAAGCACCTTTAAAATAAGTAAAATAATGTAATTTGTGTTTTTTTTTTGAAGAAAAAATATCTATACTGTATAATTTATATTGTAAAATATAAATTATAATATAATTTATTGTGAAATATATGACATGGTGATACTTTTAAAACAATATAAAAATAATGTTTTTCTTAGTAAAAAAAATACTAGTCATATTATAATTCACAGTAAAAAAAACAGTTAAAGGATGTTCTCAGAATTCTCTGCATAACACACCATATTAGATTACATATTTTTTATATATATATTATATATTTCATTTATAATGTAGCTTATTTTTTTATCAATTATGCTTTACCTTTTTATCATTTTGTATTTTACTTTTTATGTTGCTTGTGAAGTTTGACAGTACATTTAACAGTATTTTGCAATATGTTTTCTTAAATCTTGGCATTATCTCAGGTAACTTTGAGGCTCTTGAATACTTTATCATGGACTCGAATACGAACATCACAGTTAGTGAGGATGTGAAAGGGCAGGCCAGTTTGGAGACGTTCACACTGTTGTGGGGTGGAGTTCCATCCCTCCCTCTGCCTTTCAATGCTTCTATAACTGAGGTTTTTCTTTGTTTTATATTTCTTAACATTTACCATTGAATAAAATGTTAGCTTTTACAGTATTGTGTACAAACATTTCGAATGCTCTTTTGAAATATTCCTTTTCTACATGATGGGTTGCATCCAGTTTTTTATTAAAGGTGCATTCGGCACTAGATGTGATGGTCACTGCTAAATGTCCAGCAGAGATTCCAACAATGGAAAACACTAATGTGAAATTTTTCAGAGATTATGAGACCACCACCACAGGGGTAAGCAAACCTACAAAAGCACATAATCACGTATGTATAAGTCAAGTTAGCCTTGCAAATATTAAGTGATATTATGAAGTTCTAACATGATAAACATCAGTTATTTTGTTGAAAACATCACCTTTCTGTCCAACTTGTAATAATTTCTCCTTGTCAAAACAGTTTTCAGGTGATCTGAGCCGTAGAGGGGTCCGGGTCAATGATTCGGAGGCTTTCTGTGGCCGCTGGTCTCTGAAGAACCCTGAGATTCTGTTCAATGCCAATGACACTACAGCATCAGGAACAATCTACAGCCCAATACTACTACAAACGTACAAAACTGTAAGCACCATCGGACACCTCATTATCTCATCCTCATTAATGGATTTTTCAAGGATGAAAATGTTTTTTTTTTTTCTAATGAAATTTGTTTTACAGTACATTTTTAATGTACACATGTCATTTTGTGTATTTATTTTATCGTAGCTCTGCTTGGCCTACAAAGGGCGTCTGGTGAATGAACTGGGAATTTTGTTCAGTTACCAGGAGAATATTTACCGGGAGGAGAACATACGTATTTCTGTGCTATTTGACTCAACGGATGAGTACGTTTAATCTACTGAATAAACATAAAGTAACCTGATGTCTTTTGTGCCTATGCAAGAGCAAAATTAAACCAATATCCAGATCATTATGTTGTGGGTATAAAGCAACACTGACATTGTCATTCTCAGGTGGAACTACAAGTGTGTGGATCTCCTGGCCTCCATACAGGCAAACTACATAGGCACCAACTACAAACTTCTTCAGTTCAGTGTGTATGGAGTGGCCGCTAACTCAGTTTACTTCATAGACACTGTTCACCTTGGACATGAAATGCCTGCTTTGGATTCTAATGGTGAATAGGAATAAGTTATGAATTTAATTCTGAATTATGGAATTAAAAAAAAAAAGAGTAACATGGTTGTAAAAACGCTGGATAATTTATATGCTAATTATATTATATATATATCTGCAAAGTTTTTATAATAATCTTTCTCCACATGTTCAGTTGTAATCCATAGAAGAAGACCACCTGCTCTAGCCAGTTCAGGACATTTCTTTTCAAACATCTCTGTGAGCAAACAAGCAAATGCTTCACAAGTCAGCTACGAGATCACAGCGACTCCTTACAACTGTGGCTTTGGTGTCCCACTGTTTGAAATAGGCTTTCTGGAGGTGAGTTAATTCACATGAAGTTCAACTGAAACTCATTCAACAATGACTGTCTTGAAGTGATGTATCTTCCTGATCTCTCTGATATGATGGGTGATGGGTGACAACAAAATATTTTCCTGTCTTTGACATTTGAGTTTATCGCTATATCACTGAATTGTTTCCTGCAGATAATTGTGTTGTTGAGTGATCCATGTAAGCTTTCTCAATCTTCATTGTTGTCCAACAGAAGATGCCAAACAGCACAGGGGACCGACTGATTCAAAGCCAGGGGAACGCCACCGTCACCATCATGCGCCCTCAAAAAGCCAGCCCACCTCTTACAGGAACATTTGATGTTGAGTACTTTGGCCGACGTGTTGAAGGTAAGCATGTTGTCTGTGGTTTACCTGTTACTTTCCTATATAGCTGCTGGAAGCTACTGAATAAATCAGTACATGGAATTTCTTGTAGTTGCACAACAGATTATTGCATGTTTCAGTCTTGAGATTAATTTATTTAAATAATGAACTGCACCTTCCTTACTACATATACCACAACCTTCCAAGTGGTTTAACTGGTTTTTCATTTGATATGTGTGGTGTGTGTTTCTCAGGCCTAGCGGTAGACATCAGTGCTGCGGACCTGCAATACGCTCTGCAGGGGATCCCAGAGCTCGGCCAGCTGCAGGTGCAGAGATCTGGAGGCTGTAGGGGCTACCGCTGGAACATCCAGTGGCTCACCATGACTGGAAATCAGCCTCTGTTAAAGGCAAGAAAGAGTTCAGAGTGCTGGTACAATAAACCAAGTTTCTCCAAATGGAGGTTTACAAGTCTGTAGGGGAAATGCTAATAGGAATTTAAATAAAAGTGTTTAGTTTAAACAATTAAATGTGCATAATTTTAAAAAAGCAAATGCGTAAAATTACAATTTGAATATATACTTCAAATATATAAAGTCAACATGAAAAGGTGTTTGCAATCCATAATCAACATTGAAAAAGTGGGGCCAGACTAGACTTTATCCAGTGGGAAGAAAAAAAATGTAGCAGCACAACTGTTTTCAAAATTGATAATTATAATAATAAAAGCGCCAACATTAGAGCACCAAATCAGCATATTAGAATGATTTCTGAAGGATCGTTCGTGTGACACTGAAGACCGGAGTAATGACTGCTGAAAATCCAGCTCTGCCATCACAGAAATAAAAGACTTTTTAAAATATATTAAAATAGAAAACAATTATTTTAAATTTTAATAATATTTCACAATATTAGTTAGTATTTTGGATCAAATAAATGCAGCACTGTAGAGCATAAGATACTTTTTTTTTTTTTTCAAAATCATACTGACCCCACAAATTGAAACAATGGTGTATACATTTTTATTTGTTAATTTATTTTTATTTTTTTATATTTTAGGACAAAGCAGGCATCTACTCACCAACTCGAAACCCCAAATTTTTGAATAGTATATCTTAATTTTCTCAGACTCTTCATTTCATACCTGGCTGAATTCACATGTTTTAATATTTGTTAACTAGATCAATGCTTCCAATGTGGTTGGTGTGAACCCTTCAGTGATATCACGCAAGATTGAGCAAGGAGGCATCTTCAAACAGAGAATTATGGGAGACTTTCTGCGTGTGCCTACAAATAAACCACAGGTGCTTTATACTCACTGCTTTTACTGCAATAATTATGTTTGTTCAACATACATTGGTCATATAAATGAAGCTTGTTTTTAAAGACTTTTCCTCATGTTACCTGATGCCGTGTAGTGTGCAGATTTCAATAGTGCTATGTAGTGGGTCAGTTGAAGGGCCTGTCCGGTTGTGTTGCTCTGTTTGAATATCCAATGTTCCGGGGATTTTGCATGTCGAGAGGATTATGGCTAAACCAAAGCATGAAAGGTTTTTTTTTGTATTATTTGTATTATTACAGACAGACAGGTGTGCATTCTGTAGTCTAAATGTGCATGATCCTAGTAATATTTTATTCCAGTAGTTTATAAAAATCCATTACAATATACAATCCATTACATACACAAGTTCACTTGAAAAGGGTAAACATTAAAAATAGTGCTGTCAAATGAATAACCGCGATTAATCACATCCAAAATAAAAGTTTTTGTTTGCATAATATGTGTGTGTGTTCTGTGTATATTTATTATGTATATATAAATACACACACATACAGTATATATTTTGAAAATATTTACATGTCTTTATTTATATTCATATAATTTATAAATAAATATATTTAATATATAAACATAACATATTTTTCTGAAATATATACATGCATGTGTGTGTATTTATATATACATAAAATATATACAGTACACATACATATATTATGTAAAGAAAAACTTTTATTTTGGATGCGATTAATTGCAATTAATCGTTTGACAGTACTAGTTAAAAATAATCTGAATCACTCTTTTATTAATGTACAATTTTGCATTGGTTTTCCACAATGTAAATGTACACTTAATGTCCATTTAATGTCTTATTTTATTAAGATTTTATTAATGTATTATATCTGGATCTTGAAACAAAAACCAGTTGAGAAACACTACTTTAGGATGTCTACTAACTGAAATGCATATTCCTGTGCTTGTTATCGTTAAGGTGGAAGTTTTCATCAATGGTATCCCGTCATGGTGTTCAGGAGATTGTGGTTTTACCTGGAGTGAGTCAAAGACCCCAAAAGTGACCGGGATTTCTCCTACACAAGGTGGGGAAAATGATCAAGTCTCACATAAAAGCTATCATCTCCATTCATATTGGTATTTAGTGGTGTATATTACTGATGTAATTTGTTGTTCAGGATCCAGCAATCTGGGAACAGTTCTTACCATAACTGGATCTGGTTTTGATGGTGGAAACGTCACTGTAAAGACTGGAGATGTGGAATGCTCTGTTCTACAGGTTACCAGTAAGTCAAAACCCAGTAATGTCATAAAATCTGTTTTTCTCAGGGGACAAACTGCATTCAAATAGCATATCGCTTTTGCTAAAAGAATGCAAAAAAATAAAAATTTTTTTAAAAGAAATATGAGGATTGTGTAATAATTTACTCACCCTCATGTTGATTCAAAGCCGTTTGGCTGATTTAGATTTTCTTCTGTGGAACACAAAATTAGACATTAAGAATGGTACTAGTCAAGCTTTTCCATGCAGTTACTATGATATGATATGATTCAAGCTTTAAAAAGAATGCAAAGCACCATAAAAGTATCATACAAGTTGCTCACCTGGTTTTTGCACTGTTTTCTAAGTATTCTACTTTAAATCAGAAATTTTAATCCTTATTCACTTCTTTTGTTTCACAAAAGAAATTATACAAGTTTACAGTGGTGATGTGATTACAGAATTTTAATTTAATTTAATTTATTTGATCTCATCAAATAATTTATTTGTGTTTCAGATACTTCTATAACCTGCCAGGTCGGTCCTGCAACTGCAGGTGTACAGCCAGTCTCTCTGAGTTTCTCTTTGGTGGGAAATGCCCAATACCAGAATGACAACAGCTTTATCTTCACACATCTGTTAGGAGTGACCTCCATAAACCCCACAACAGGAAGTGTGGCAGGTACACATAGCACTTCTCTACACACAGTAGTGTGTAAAATAAATATTTATATATATATATATATATATATATTTACAGAAGTATTTGTTGCTTTGCATATATCTTTCATACATACCATACATTAGAGTACAAAAGTCTAGTACCACTAGTAAAAATGCTTCTGTTTAGTTTTTAAAATTAAATGCTTTTTATTTGTTCATTAAAAATTATATTAGAAGAACAATTTGAACAAAGCTGAACTGGCACGTTACTTTCAATATGGGATTTGTTTTGTCCAAAACCTGCTCACCAATGTCATCACAACATATCTTACAACTATTACTTGATCTTTTTCTGTGTGTCTTCACAGGAGGGACGATTCTGACAGTGTCTGGCTATGGATTCAGTAATAATACTGCAGTCACCATTGGCACTCAGCAATGTAACATTATAAAGGTGGAACTTACCCAGCTGAGATGCGTAGTTCCAGCTGTAAGTGAAGAACTTGATTTCCCATGAAGGTTTCTAAAAATAGTCAAATTTAAAATCATAAATATGTTATGAACCTTTTTAAATTAATTTTGTAATTGAATATAACAGTTATTATGAATAATATTTTATTAGTATTACTAACAGAACTGCTCAGGGCAAATTCACTAAACAGTTACAACACTACTGCATTTGCATCCTACTGCATCTACAACCTGAAAATAAACCTATGAAACTTTTATAATTTTATGAATCTTGTGTATAACACAGGGGCCAGAAGGTGAACAGAGAGTAACACTAACCACGGCAGAGATGACAGCAGTATCAGATGGCTTTTTCACATACAGCAACAATTTGACAGCCATAATCACATCTGTGAGCCCACAAACTACAACAGTATTTGGTAAGGTATCAACATTTATGCATTGTCAGAAGATTTTACCTAATTCAGGGCAGATATGTTTAAAAGTCCATGCATTCCCCTGGGAATTAAACCCATGACCTTAAATCATTAAAGAAGCTGGGACATTTTCTAACTGTAATACTTTGCAAATAATAAACCCAGACAGTGACATTGACAAGTATCCTGAATAGCTTTAGATGTTCAAATATGCTTTTCAATACCTATTCATTTAGTCAGAATTGGTGCCCTATAGTTGATCGCATACTATGCTTGCAAACAGCCAACAGCTGATTGTATTCTGATCTGAGATTAAGCTGAAAGATGATACTCCGTCTGTTGAATACAGGTATATTCTATTTTTAGAATAGAGTTCTCTTGCCTTTATTCACAAGAATGCAGAATATAAATAAAGATCACCAAGCTTTCAGATCAGTTCATACAAAGATTTAATCCCTTCAACATACAACTTTAATAGCGCTTCAATTATGTGTCACTCAAAAACAAGTAGTCAAATCCAGTCTGATTAGACTTTGGACATGGAAATAATGCCATAATTATGTGTACATGCAAATCTAAAATGAACTTTAGCAACACCTACTAATACATAATATTCTGGGCATACATCTTCTATAAACGTGTTTAAAAAAAGTAATTAAATAAATAAATATTCATTCTTACAGTTTCTCTCTCTCTCTCTCTAACACACACACACACCTTATGCCTTAAATTATATTAATAAGATATATTTAGTTCTGGAGGAAAAAATCCTTCAAGCATTTTAGATAAAGACCTGATACTACATTTTCCATTGAGGAGGAAGTTTAAGGAGACGCACATGTTTTCTTTAGCAACCGTCTGTAGCCTATATTTTGTTTGATATCTGATTTGAATCAGACACGTTTCTTAGATCAGAGAGGGTCAGACTGTGACTGTAATGTAAACCATGTCTTATGGTCCTTTTTAAAATAAAGTTACCAACCAAGTTTTATTTACTTACTAAAAACAATTTTTACTCACAATTGGCACTTGCAAGTCTCCATTTATGACCCTTAATGAGATTTTTTTGGTTTGTTTGTTTGTTTCAAATCACCTGCCTTTATTCCAAATAGCCTGTAGTCACTTTTACACTTTGAACTGCTGATAGCAACAGAAAGCTACATGACAAATAGAAGTGTCAGTATAATTATGTCTAAAAATAGGACCGACCTTCAATTAGTGAATTCCACTGTTTCCATATTCAAATAAATGCTTAGCTTCTCTTGTTTGAGACAAGATAATGAAATTGAAAGACATGGGATACAAACAAACAGGTAAAATCACATTCAAGTGTCAAGTGTCTCTTTCCATCCCATTGTCCTGATCTGCATTTACATCTTGGTTACAGCTGTAAACCTCCATATGGCCTCCAGACAAACCTCTTTCCAGCTCTTTTGTGCAGGCCAGATAATTGCACTGGTTTTAGCTTATGTCACGCAATCAGAAAAGCCGGTTTGGCTGCAGTGAAGGACAATCAACAGCGTGACGGTTCTTAAAAGCTGCTCTAAACACTTCAGACAATAAACAGTCACAGCAATTTCATTTCTAACTTCCTCATTGCCCCCACCCCTCAAAATCTTACTAGAACAGCAATTAATTTGACCTCGTTTTCACTTCATCGTTTGTTATAAAGGACGCAGGATTCTCACCATCTTGGGCACAAATTTTGAGTCGCATGATAATGGCAGCTCTGTTTTGATTGGTGAGGCTGAATGCGAATTGCTGGAGTGGACCAACGAAAACATCACCTGCCTGTTACCCACACTCCCCCCAGCTGAGTACAATGTCCATGTGAGAGTCGGAAACCAGGGTTACCCCTTAACCAGGTCTCATATCACTTTCTGTATTCTATAACATCAGATTTCAAACTATCGTATTCAAAATATCATGCTACAACTGTAGAAGACTACAATTTAATATTATAATTGTCAAATAATTGTGCATTTACAATGAAATTTTTATCAAAAGTGAAGCTGTTTAGAGTTATTCATGTTTGTTTTCTTTGTGTGCAGTGCTGGCGTTAAAACCACTATAGAGTATCTTCTAGAGGTGACTGGTTTCTCTCCATCTCTGGGGTCTTTGTATGGAGGAACCACCATCACTATCACCGGCTCTGGGTTCAGTCCAGTCGCAGCAGATAACAATGTCACTCTGGGTAAGACAATACCACAACAGAAAAAAAATGCATCAGCATTCTTTAAAACATTCACCATGTTTACTGTGTAATACTTTGATTTCAACATTTTTCACAGCTCTTCACCGAAACCAATCATTTCCTGCAGTCAATGTTATGACTCTGTGTGTTTCATACAGGAGACAGACAATGCCGAGTGACAGCCGCTTCAGATCATCACCTGGAGTGTGTGACCCAGTCTAGAGATAAAACACACACTGTGGCTAACCAAGGTTTCCACCCCGGTAATATCTCTTTTATCTCTTGTTCCGTCACGCACGCAACACCTGAATACATCAGAGAAAGGGGAACAATGGCTATCAGCACAATGACTGTCTCATCATGTCAATGACTTATCAAATACTCGAGCTGCCAGAAAAATAGCAGGATTCTCCACAGAACTGTTTAAGCGGAAGTTTTTTTGGCTTTTTAAAGAGCTATGAAAATATGGTTGACCTTGTTATAAGCTATATTTTATACGATAAGCTATATTTAGTCATGCACAGAATTTACACAGAACGTTCAGTGAAATCCTAGCAGATTTGCAAAGAAATCTGAATGACAGCTATTAGAATTCTGTGCTGCCCCTCGGATGTTCGCTTTTTAAATAATTGAGCTAATATGATGTTTCTGTTACCAATTAGAATTTCAGATGTGTTTAATATTCTGTTAAAATTTTTCTGCAGAAGTCATTATAATGCAAGGGAAAAAAAAAAAAATGGTTGAAATTAGAAACATTTTATAAGTCATAGAAATAGATACACTTTAAACTTGAAAACAATGTTATGGCAATAAAATCTTAAAGTAATGGAGAAGTGATGGAAATTTAATAAAATCTTAAAACGTAATAAAAAAGGGATGACAAATAACATCTCAAAGTAATAGAAATGTTATAAAAATGAATAAAATATTATGTAAATATTATATTATGTAAAGTGTCATGATGACACCTTTTTAATTTTAATGTGCAATCTAAAACATATTTATCTAGTCTGATAAAGTTATAGAAATTAAATTGTGGGATCCCTAGATATAATATGTTGTCATAAAATGTGCATTTGTGACTGTGTTGCATTACACTTGAATAGAGTTAATTACATCATATGTGTTCAGTGTACGGTCAGGGTTACGCCTGGAGCCCATCTGCGCTAATAGCCTCAGTGGGGGACACAGTGGTTTGGCTCTGGGACGCACCAGCTTTTGTGTCTGGTCTGGGCTACAGGGTCTTCAGTGTGTCCAGTCCCAGCAGCACAGACTATGATGGCATTGCTTTCAGCAGTGGAGACACCCGAACTGCCAAAGGTACAAACAACAACAACAACAACTACTACTGCTATCCGTGTTAACACTGCTCATTCTAATTTACATTAAGCAGGACAAACAAAACTACACAAACTATTTGCGACATTCTAATTTACATTAAGCAGGACAAACAAAACTACATAAACTGTTTGCAAAAACATTTGCCTGAGCAGCATTTTAAAAACGAGTCCTTCCCTAATAATGTACATTTTCTAGTCCTTATTAAGAGACCCTATGTAACTAAATGAATCAAAACCACAATAAGAGAGTAGAATAAGAGGGTAGAATAAGGCAAAAAAACTATGGTCCAGATTCGTGATTAGATTCAACCAAGTACTGTTATTTTTTATTTATTTATTTGTCTAAGGTACTTTTCCTGGACACAAATGACTATTCTGCTCTATATACTGTATAGGTACTTGGAATAATTTGTATGGTAAAAGTATGTATACAAATAGATGTGAATTGAATTTAATTACAATTTGCAGTTCTACACTGGAAAATTCAACAGTCTGGGAGATACTATTTTGAACATAAAATTTCACTTTTTAATTACTTCTACTTTTTATTAATGGCTGCCAGCTTGAAAGTTGTCTGACTGAAGTATTTCATTGTTGTGAAATATGCATTACTTTCCTTGTCACATACGATACATTGTCTCTGAAACAGTGTTTGGCTTTTGTTTGTCCTGACTGTTGATGAGAAGGAAATTTAGAGACCTCTGGGAAATATAATTAAATACCCCTGATGCAGACAAGCATTTTATTTGTGTCAGGATTCATGAAGCGTAAACGCAAGGTGTCTGCTCTCTACTTAACTACGTATAATGCCAACATAAATACATACCAGTCACTGTGTAGAAAACAATGTATTGTACTATTTTGCAGTTTACTGTTAGACAATTAATTTGTTGAATGCTTTTTGCCGTAAATGGGTAAGTTTGTATTCCTGTAAAGGAACTGAAGACAAAGAGTTGGAGCTGTGATGCCAGTTTGTTTGAGGAACAAAATCTGATTCTACTGTTCTTTGTGCACATGTTTGTGTTTTACCAAAAGGGCTTTTTGCCTACCGTTTCACGTCTCCTGGAGTTTACTACTATAGCAGCGGTTACATCGACACTGGCAACCAGAAGACACTTCAGGGAGTGGTGACTGTTATGCCATTGGAGGAGAGCACTGTTGGGCTTCAGGTGTTTGTGACAGGAATAGAGGCCTCTATGAACATAGGTACAACTGAAACACTTTGATAAGTATTTTCACAGCAAAATACTTAAAAGTACAATCTTCAGTTTAAGCTATGGCAAGGAATTTGTAGGTAAATTCATCATAATCATCTTTTGTGTCCTCCCCAGTTTCACGACAAATTAACTCATCTGACTCCGCTTGTGTGGCCACTTCTGACTGTTTCCGAGAACAGCTGGAATTTAATGAGATATCAGACAGTCTCTACTTCAGTTTTACTTCCTGTGCCAGTCCCACTGTGTACCACATCACGCCTGACCATGGCACTACACACGACATTATCAGAATCAACGGATCTGGCTTTAGCAGCATTAACTGTGCAAACGAGGTGAGCTTCAGTGGCCGGCCATGATATTAAAGGTGCTGTAAGGGATTTTTTGGAATATCATACATAAACTATCCCAAATGTCTGACTAAAATACACTGCAAAAAAATCCTATTGCCAAAAAAAAGGCTTTTTTTTCTTATCATTCACAGTGCACATACAAAACAACAACAACGACAAGAAATACACATATTCATATAACATGCACATTTAAACATACACATACATTTTTAGACTATCTACAAAACATTTATTTTACATTCAGAAAATATACAAATAAATGCATAATTACATTTAAAAAGGAAAACTCAATACATTAACATTACTTCAGATTTCAGAGTAAAGGCACATCAGTTACATGGAACTTTATATCTAGGAATAAAAATGTATACAATTACTAATTAATCTAGATAAACCTAAGTAAAATGTACATAATCTTTAGAAAAAAAACACTAATTTTGCCCATTTTTTCAAAAACAAATTTTCTCTACCTAATCCAACTTAACATTTAAGAGAGATATAGATAGATAGATAGATTTTAATTAAATAGAATTAAAAATAATTTAAATTCTTTGAGTAATCACCCCATATTATAATATATGAATTAAATGGTCTTTTAAATAGGTATATTAAATTTAAATGAGAAGAAACGCTGCATACGTTTTTTTGAGACTTGTTTTAAAGAATATTGTCACGAATCCGGCCTATGAACTTCAATTCTCTCACCACTAGAGGTCACCCTTCCATTAGCACTACACAAACTGTTGCATGTCATCCCGGACTACATATCCCATCATCCATTGCACTGATTGCACACAGCACTGATTGCACACAGCTGTAACCAATCACACATTCACTATATAACACTCACTCTGATCCCTTTCAAACGGCCGAGTATTGTTTAGCGCTTATCGCTCATCGTGTGATAGCTACTTTACGGAGCCTTTTCCCTGTGTTAGTTTCTAGTTCTAGTCTTAGTCTCGCCGTGTTTTCTGATTTCCTGGTACCTGATTTTTGCCTGTTTATCTTGAGTTAACCCTTCGCCTGCTGTTTCGGACTGTGTTTGCACCTCGCCTGGACTCTAGCTCGTGTTATTGGATAACCCCTCATGTCAAGCCCTCTGGATATTGTTAGCTGCTTATCGACCACGCCCGTTTTGGATTATATTTAAGTGAAAAAAGTGAAAAAACAAAATACGTTGATTTTCAAGGTACAATCTTTGAAAACAAGTCTTAATATTACCGTATTGTCCGTATTGTC
>NW_015637156.1:1692707-1697176 GCF_001515625.1 Sinocyclocheilus rhinocerous
TATCGTCCTCTTTTGGAAGACCAAACAAAGTAGTTTCGCTTTCACAACGGATCACACAGCGTCTCGACATGGCGGCAGCAACAATAATACAGCGAGAATAAAAGTTACACCTTCTTTCTTTGCGTGAACATTTGGGCGGCGTTATGCAAATCTTCCCACATCGTGACGTAGACATGTGGGGGCGTGTTAGAACGAACCATTTTAGGTAGGCGTGGTTGACTCGTTATTTTAAAAAGAATATCTCTTTGGATTTGAGACTTTAGTCTTTGCAACTTTACAGATGTCATCCTTGCAGCACTTTATTATCCATTTGTATAAAATCAATATCACACCTGCAATCGTGCTGTCCGAATTTATGATTATCCTCTGTGATATTGCTTAACTGTTATATAAATATTTTTTTAGTTTCTAAACCCTCCAGAGGCTGTCAAGCTCCAAAAAGGATAAAAAATCATAATAAAGTGCATAAAACATTCCTTTAAAAAGGCAGTTGGTTGTTACTCAAACTAAACTCTCTCTAGATTATAATACACTGTTCTAATATGATTTATTTTTAAACAGACTTGGACTTGCCAATGAATCATCAAATTTTGATATTCAGTTCATGGAAATTTTATGAAATATTGGAAGGTTTACATCCAATTTTTATGCTTTTTAAATAGATTTTCTGGCTTGCGCATTGTAAAGTGGTTCACCTTTTTTAATGAAGACATAAAACTTTGCCTTTAAGTTTGCAGGTGGTTCAAGACTATGACTACTTTAAACTCAAATGTGCCTAGTCAGGGTGTAAAAAGAGACGTCTGATGGCGAAAGAGCGAATGAAAGAGAGCTAAAGACAGAGAGAGAAACAGCGTAGGGCTGCTCTAATAAGTTTCGTGATACTCCCGTGTGCTTTACTCTTTTGATGTTGCACTAGGGCAAGATTTCAGAGGAGTTAAGCATAATCCAGGAGACTACGGGAGATGTACTCGCAGACAGGGAGGAGCTCCACGTTTGACAACTTTCTTTATCAGTTAGCTGGAAATGTCTGTAGAAGATAATGACAAGGCATATTAAAAACAATAATACATGCATGCTGCTTTACCTTAGCATCCATACACTGTAAGTAAACTGTTTGTGATCAGTTCAGCCAATACCTGAAAAAACCATATATCATATTTCAGTTCAGCCAATACCTGACATAACCAAAAGCCATATTTCAACGATACAGTTAAACAATAAGATAAAAAATATTAAGGGCACATTTCGTTCATATATTATTTTATTAGGCAAATTCATTAGTTGCCATTCTAAGATATAGTACTATATACTAAGATATATTCTACACTAATTTATATATATATATATATATATATATGTGTGTGTGTGTGTGTGTGTGAACAAATGTAACAAATTTTACTACATTTGCAATTTGTTTTCTCTTGTTTTAAGCATAAATATAATTAAAAAATATAAACTATTTGCTACTTCTTAGCTTTTCAATTACTTTTTTAAGCTTTTCTCAACTCTTTATATAACTTTTTGGCACTGTGATGTTTATAGACTGATGGTGACAATAAAAAGTATTTGTGTTCATTCATTCATCTAGTCACAAACCTATTCATATTTTTAATATTAGCCATCCAACTATCTTCCTTCAATTTTTTTTTGCTGTAGAATAAAGTAAAAATACATTGATATATATTTCTGTATTCATGAAGTGCTCTTATTTACTTAAACCTCAGTCCAAAAACAAACAATTTAATAACTACGCTTCAGATGTGGTGCACCAATGTTTCATAGACAACATACATCGAAGGCAAACAAGAACGTCCTGGTTAGGAAAGGAAGCTTCATATGTGACTTTCAGCGGAAACACGACGGCAATTAATTTCTCACTGTCTGTTCACATATAATCCATGCGTCTGCCAAGTGGCATGAGGATGGATTTCTTAGCCCCTACAAATTTTCCAGATTGCCTACTTCAAGTAGTCTTCCAATAATCTAGGATTACACCTGCAGGATAAAGTAAAAAAGGCAGTCCATCTTCTTTAAGGGGTTTAATCTTTTATGGAATACACTGGATTATTTCCTCGGGTAAGGTTTTATGACCAGCTTAATTCCCAGAGAAATTTCTGCACTGTTCTGAGCTCCCTAACTCCCCCACTTCAACACCGTAACTCTACTCCACCCACCCGCTTCCATTGCACTTGGGATGTTTGATTAATGGCCACCACTTGACCCGTTATGGCAACACTCTGCCAAAAAGCTAAGATTAAGTGGCAATGTCGGACCTGACAGGGCCCCTGCTGCTAATTTTACGTGATGTATGGAGGTAATACTGCTATAGCATCTAGACTGAGGAAACAGGAATCCCGGCCACCCTGTTTGACCGTCATGCACTTACTGACTGTGTGAAAAGTTTCCAAGCACTCAGGTTTTCTGGTCATACCACTTGTGTACGTTGTGTACGTGTGCCATGTTACAAAAATCTCCATGTCTGTGCAGTATAAAAGGACTCCATTCTGCAGCTGTCAGTACTGAGGATGCAAGTTCTTTTTTCCCCTAAGGCAGCAGAGAGCAAACATATATGGGTGTTTCTACAGGTGCTTTTATGTCACTGGGGGTTGATGTTTTTATTTAAACTAACAGATTTGAATGGTTTGCTTTTGTTATATGAAGGTCACAACTACTATGTGTCACGAATCCTGTCCATGGACTTCCGTTCAATCACCACCAGAGGTCACCCTTCCATTACATTGACTCTCGCACTACACAAACTGTTGCATGTCATCCCGGACTACATATCCCATCATCCATTGCACTGATTGCACACAGCACTGATTGCACACAGCTGTAACCAATCACACATTCACTATATAACACCCACTCAGGTCCTTTTCAAACTGCCGAGTATTGTTTAGCGCTTATCGCTCATCGTGTGATAGCTACTTTACGGAGCCTTTTCCCCTGTGTTAGTTCCTAGTTCTAGTCTTAGTCTAGTCTAGTCGCGCCGTGTTTTCTGATTTCCTGGTACCTGATTTTTGCCTGTTTATCTTGAGTTAACCCTTCGCCTGCTGTTTCGGACTGTGTTTGCACCTCGCCTGGACTCTAGCTCGTGTTATTGGATAACCCCTCATGTCAAGCCCTCTGGATATTGTTAGCTGCTTATCGACCACGCCCGTTTTGGACTACTCTTCAGTCTTGCCCTCAATATACCTGCTTGCCATTGTCTGACCCATGCCTGTTTTATGACCACGTCTCTGTCTCCTATTAAAGCTTTGCAAATGGATCCGCAAGTCTCATGTCTCGTTCGCCCCGTAACAAATATATCTTTAATAATACTTTTTCCACTTATATTTAAGTGAAAAAACCTACTTGATAAAATACGTTGATTTTCAAGGTACAATCTTTGAAAACAAGTCTTAATATTACCGTATTGTCCCGAATATAAGACGATGTTTTTTGCTTGGAAATACATCTGAAAAAATGCGGTCGTCTTATATTCAGGGTCTAGACTTTGACATGTCAATAATACACCCACAACAATAGGTGGTGCCAAATACGCATAAAACGAGTGTGCCATGAAATACGTAATGTAATGCGTGTTGTAAAGATCGCGAATAAAAACAAACCGCATAAAACGAGTGTGCCATGAAATAGCCTATGTAATGTAATGCGTGTTGTAAAGATCGCGAGTAAAAACAAAAGAGAAAGAAAAGCTTACAGCTGCATGAGTCGTGACTGTCATGTTAGCCTGATGGGACCAAACTCCCTTTGTGATTTTAAAACGTAAGACAGTACCCAGATTTGAAGATTACAGTAAGATTTAACTTCTACTGTTAATAAGATTTTGGTAGGCTACTATTAGATGGATAATTCAGATAGGCTACCTGTTTTTTAAATTTTTTTTATGGTATATCAAAAAATTTATATTTTTTAAATGTGATTGTTGGTACATTTTACCAGTTTTTACCATACTTTCAAAACAAAAATTAACATAGGAAAAATATGCAATATGAAAATAATTGAAGACAAAATGTGTTTTACTGAGAAAAAACAAGATTTGGTTTTTAAAAAGCCTTTTTCCAAAAGGTACATCTGGAAAAAGGGGGGTCGTCTTATAATCAGGGTCGTCTTATATTCGGGCCAATACGGTATGTAGTGTTGTTTCTCGTTTTATCTTGTTCTAATGAGTTTTTGATAATGTTATTGGGGAAATGACTGAAAAAAGACAGACAGAACAGGCAAATTTTTACTAAGATGACACTTTTTGGAGTGGATTAAGTTAGAAATACTGTATGCCTGAAATCACTTACAGAACCTTTAAAAAAGCCCACAATCCAGGAGACTTAATAGTTTTAAATGGGTCATATGATGCTGCTAAAAAAAACATTATTTTGTGTATTTGGTGTAATGAAATGTGTTTATGTGGTTTAAGGTTCAAAAAACACATTATTTTCCACATACTGTACATTATTGTTTCTCCT
>NW_015637156.1:1697198-1705352 GCF_001515625.1 Sinocyclocheilus rhinocerous
GGCGGCAACAATACTACAGCGAGAATAAAAGTTACGGCTTCTTTCTTTGCGTGAACGTTTGGGCGGCGTTATGCAAATCTTCCGAGATCGTGACGTAGGTATGTGGGGGTGTGTTAGAACGAGCCGTTTTAGGTAGGTGTGGCTGACTCTTAATTTTATAAAGAATATCTCTTTGGATTTGAGACTTTAGTCTTTGCAACTTTACAGATCTTCTTTATGCACCAAGAGCTTGTAACACTCCAAAGAGAAAGGAAAAATTGAAATCGCATCATATGACCCCTTTAAATATGATCCTATATAGATCCTAAATAGATCCATTCAGTCTCGGATATTAATTTTAAAACATTATACATACTGTAATATGTAAAGAGTCCATGAGTAAAACATTTTAACTTTTTTTGGTAACCAAAGGTCAAAGTTGGAGATCATCCATGTAACGTCATTAGCAGCACCTCCACTGAGATCCACTGCCAACTCAGTCCTGACAGCGGAGCACCAGTGGGCATCCCATTACCTGTAACTGTCCTAGTCAACAACCTTGGCACTGCCATCCTGACCATGCCGAAAGAGTACGACCGCAGATTTGTGGTTCTACCAGTGATAGATTCCATCTTTCCTTTGGTGGGCAGCACTACAGGCCACACGCGTCTCTTCATCTCAGGTTCTGGGTTCTCAAACGGTTTGATTACAGTTGCAGGCGTTCCATGCAACGTGGTTTCCATGGACTACTCTCACGTAGTGTGCGATACCTCACCGTCTGAAGCTCGCAGGGGAGACGTTGTAGTTTACGTCAATTCCATCTCTTCATCATGCAGTTTTGATTGTAAGTTCGAATATTTCAAATCCATCGCACCATACGTCTCTGAGGTGCTCCCTAACTCAGTCAGTGGAAACACCACCACTGTTGTGATCACCGGCAGTGGGTTTGGGAATGATTCTGCCGATCTAATGCTATCTGCAGCCAACATCCTTCTGGAAGTCATAGAAGTCACCGATAGCAGTATCAAGGTTTTAGTTGGCGCCCTTCCCGCTGGTACACACGTCCTACAAGTGGTGGTGATGAGCAAAGGTCTCGCCACAGGAGATGAAACCCTGACCAGCATAGCACAAGCCAGCATCAACCCAAAATCAGGCAGCATTGCTGGAGGAACGCCGCTCTTGATCACGGGAAATGGCTTTGTGGCGGGAAATACAACTGTGAGGCTCGCTAACTCCCCCTGCAGGATTTTAGATGTCACTCCAGATACGGTGAGGTGCATGACACCTCCTCACGCAGAGGGACAGGTGCAGGTGAACATTAAGGTGTTTGATGTTGTGTATCCACCTCAAAGTTTCAACTACTCTAAGGGACAAACTCCAAACATCACCTCCGTCAGTCCTAGAACAGGTATGAACAAGCATTTACTATAGAAAACTGCAGTGACGATATATCTTTGAAGGCCAATCCTGGAAATTAGCATCACCCTGGTTCCCTCGACAAAAACCCAATAGGATTTTTCCACTGGCTTTTGGATTATTGCAGAAAATCAGCTCTGTGACCAACAAAGGTTTATGATTCGTTCGCATATTGTTGCCAGAAGTAAAAAGCTAAACGTAGGCTATACACAAACGACACCACAGTTGCGTGATTTCAGTGTTTACCATGTTAAGCTTCCAACAACTCTTTATTTTCCAAGTTTGAGTTAGAATAGCTTGCAAGAACGTTCACTGTGATAGTGTTTAGTGTCCCTTATAAACTCCTATTTGGCCACTTGTGACGAGATATTACTGATGTATTTTATGTCATAGAATAAACCGTGAAAATAACTGGAAGTGGTAAAATGCTAACTCATTTCCAAGTTTTGGCCTACAAATATAAGTCATGCCTGCAGCACGCTATTGAACTATTGAATATCACAACACATCGTAGTAACACTACTGACATAATCCTTTCCTTGTAGGTCCGGTTGGAACAGAGATCACCGTCTCTGGTTTTGGTTTTGGCACAGATGTAGCTCTTGTCTCCTTAAAGATCGGTGGTGTGCCTTGTAGTGTGTCATCTGTCACAGATACACAGTTGCTGTGCAATGTTGGGGAACACGCGGGAGGAACTTTTCCGGTCATATTTCACCATAAGGTCAAGGGTCATGCCTTGACCCAGCCTGTCTTCACCTATGAGCTGCTGCTGACAGGAGTAACACCAAATGAGGGTAATCAAAATCACTTTCTCTAGGGTAAAAGATTTGTTAATATGGACGGAATGTAAATTGCTTCTACTAAGTTGCTAGTTCTAGTAAATACAATTTAAATCTATTAAATCTAATACTTAAGGTGACATACAAAAACAGCCATAATTTAGCTTTATGTGACCATTTTCACCTTCTCTGACCCTTACATTTAAATATCTTTATGCTACTGTACCTTTAAGACTTATTTCATACAAGTCTCAAAGGTACAATAGCATAGACATTACTTCTGTTAATGTATTGGTTGTGAGATCACAAAAATCACAGATTCCTAATAGGGCAATTTGCTTCTTGATTTAAATAGAATTTGAGTTACATACACTACTGTTTAAAAGATTAGGGCCAGTAAGATTTTAAAAAATGTTTTTAAGAAGTATTTAATGCACACCAAGGCTGCATTTATTTAATTAAAAAATCCAGTAAAACAATATTTTGAAAATTTATTATTAATTAAAATAACTGTAATCTATTTGAATATATTTTGAAATGTAATTTATTCCTTTGTTTGCAAAGCTGAATTTTCAGCATCATCACTCCAGTCTTTAGTGTCTCATGATCCTTCAGAAATCATTCTAATATGCTGATCTGGTGCTCAAGAGGGATTCTTTATTATTATTAATCTTGAAAAGAGTTGTGCTGCTTAAACTTTTTGTGGAACCTGTGCAATGAAGAGAAAGTTTAAAAGAACAACATTTATTTGAAATATAAATATTCCTGCTCTATAAAAAATTTAAAATAAAATTTCTTAAAAAAAACATTTGTATGATAGTGTATAGTACAACTCCAACTCAAAAGAACAAGGAACAAATAATGTATTTTTATGTCAATTTAATTCTACAATACTTTACATCATTACATCATGGAAAACAAAACATGAACTTTCAGATAAAGATAAATATTAATTGTAATTTGTGCAGTAAATTATTGCCTGCCAAGGGCATCAATCCATTAAAATTCAGTTTTCAAATAAATAAAAAAGAAAGAAAGAATGAATGAATGAATGAATGATGAAAAGCTTTTAGAAACATATATGTTTAGTTTTGTACAATAAATAATTAGGTCCAATAAAAAAAATCTGGGTCATGAAGCAAAACTAGATGAGAAACACTGTCACAAAGTGACTTTCTATACTTGCTATCATATTCAAATTAAACTATAGCGTAACAAAACACTACAGGATAACTTTGCTGTTTTGCTGTAGGAAGTTATGCCGGAGGAGCCATTGTTGCTATTCAAGGCTCTGGATTCGACCCAAACAGCACCAAAGTCCTCATCTGTAACAGAGAGTGTAACGTGCACCTGCAGAACTCCACCTCTACCCAGCTCAACTGTGAAATCCCACCCAACAATGGCATGTATTATTTTAAAAGTATGGCGTATGTGTCTAGAAATGTTCAGTTAGCAAATCAAAGCATAATCTATCAAAGTAAGCATTTCTAAGTCTGAGCAAAGATCCCAGTACAAAGATTTTCCTCAAAAGTAAAACATGCCAGGAATGCTTTAACTGACAGAAGTCAGTCACTGAGAGATAATGGCAAATGTGACAGCACAGGCCATCAGGTCACAGATGAATAGAGCTGAAATAAAGACTTCCAGATTGCATCTTAATGACCGCTTTTGTCTCTTACAGGAACTGAAGCAGCGCGGGCCTGCACAGTCATAGTGATGAATGGAGGCGACGCTGTCAACCTCACCAACAGCTATACTTACAGATCCTCTCTGACCCCTGTTATCACCAATGTGACGCCGCGCAGAGGAGGAACCGCTGGAGGCACCAGACTCACGATTACCGGCTCAGGTTTCAGGTGCAGAACAGACCAGAAGGGCATTGTACTGAAATTGATTGTCCTTCAATCATGCTTATAAACACAGTGTTCTCTGTGGCATTACTGTTACAAAGTAAATCATTTCTATGCATTGCACAGTTAACACCTGTGTTATTTATATACTATTATAGTTTTTAATAATATATTGATTTAAAAAAAAAAAATTTTCTAATTTTAAATGTAATTTGTATGTGCTTTTGTCATTTTTTATTTATTAATATTTATTTATGTTTTATAGTGGTATTTAGGTTTATATTTATTTCATTTTTAGTTTTAATTTATTTTTAGTTAATTTTAATGTTTCAACTTTAATTTTCATCTAGTTCAAGTAATCTAATAATTCTATGTAATTTTATTTTTACATTTTTATATTTATTTTAAAAAATGTGTTAAAACAAGTATTAAACCACAAAATTATGTCATCATTTAATCACCCTCGTCTAATTCCAAAAGCGACGTTAAGCTCAGAGCAAATACATTCCTAAACATTGAAAGTGAATGGTGACAAAGTCTAGCTCTAAAACAACGCACACAAAATAAATAAATAAATACTATCAGTATTGACCTAAGAGTTATAATGCCTCATTTGGATGAAGAAATAATGACAGAAGTTCTCAGTTTCACTGGCTTTTCTCTTCCGCGTCTCACCTGTAGCTCAAATGTCAACGAAGTCTCTGTCACAATTGCGGGGTCTGTTTGTGATGTCCAGTCAGCCAGTGAGTCGCAAATCATCTGTGTGACCAACGCTCAGCCCAGATCCCAAGAAACTCAAGTGCGCGTTCAGCTGGGGAACAGAGGAATTGCCCGAATGGTAAACGTGACATAAATACAATTATTACAAGAATAATTATAATAATAGTAATTAAAATGGATTTATCTGCTTGGAATGTCTCTCCTCTCTCTCAGGATAATGCTTCCTTCTTCTACATTGACGTGTGGTCGTCTCCCTATACATGGGGTGGTCTCTCCCCTCCTGAGGAGGGCATGTTTGCTGTAATCACTGCTGGCCAGACCATCCTCCTGGACACCAGCACACCAGTCCTTAAGATGCTCCTTATCCAAGGTATGCTCATTTAGGCAAATACTATCTTTATAAACAAAGCCTTGACACACTCACAGTTCTGTGAATGCCTGTTTTCTCTTTAGGTGGGCGACTGATTTTTGATGAGGCAGACATTGAGCTGCAGGCAGAGAATATTCTGATCACAGATGGTGGAGCTCTGCAGATCGGGACAGAGCAGGCCCCCTTCCAGCATAAGGCCATCATCACACTGCATGGACACCTGCGTTCTACAGAACTTCCTGTCTATGGCACCAAGACCCTGGCTGTCAGAGAGGGGGTGCTGGATCTGCATGGTATGTACTATAAATAAACAACACTTCAAATTCATTTTTATTGAATTATTATATTAAATATATATTAAAAATGCATCAAATAAATAGGTATTTTTATTTAATATACAGTACCTTTTTTAAATGTAAATAATATTGTATTCAGCAATGATGCATTATATTGATCAAAAGTGACAGTTTATAAGACATTTATAATGTTACAAAAGATTTCTATTTTTCAAATAAATGTTTTTCTTTTGAACTTTCTATTCATCAAAGAATCTTGAAGGGAAAAAAAACTCAGTTTCCTCAAAAATATTAAGCAGCACAACTATTTTTGAAATTGATCATAATAAGTGTTTCTTGATCAGCAAATCAGCATATTAGAATGATTTCTGAAGGATCATGTGCTGAAAATTAAACATTGGCATCACATGAAAAAAAGAAAATAGTTATTTTTAAATTGCAACAATGTTTCATTAAATTTTTTCAGTATTTGTGATCAATAAGAGCAATTGTGATGCTGAGCATAAGAGACTTACAATCTTACAGACCCCAAACATTTTGAACTGTGGTGTAAATATTACATGTGAAAAATGCATACCCATAAACACTGAACACATGTACCTGATTTTGATTAATTTTTCTGTCTGTAACTTGACAAATTGACAAATCTCAGAGCTACCGGAAAATCTGCATCTAAAAAGTCACAATGTCAGAAACACAATATTCTTTAGAAAATGAAGTAATCTTCACAGAAATAGAGATGACCTACATATCACTCCCAGAAGGCTCAGTTAAGTCAGAAAGCCCCTCAGGTGGGCTTCACAGAAGAGCTAAATTTCCTTGATACAGACACCATAGTGCGTAATCACTCCCCTGTAGTGAGAGGTTTTGTTCAGGGCTTAACTACAATCCTGCTTCTCCAGGAATCCATGTCCCTATGCCATGGACTCGCCTTTCTCAGACTGCACAAAGCGGCTCCAAGACGCTGACACTGATGGATGTCGTTACCTGGAAGACTGGTGATGAAATTGTCATCGCTTCCACAGGGCACAGGTAGGTCATCGCCCAAACCTGCAGCGAAACTCGGTTTCAGGTTGATCTGACTGAAACTACTGACTTGCTAGAGAAACTGAACTAAATCAGTGTAGGAACAAGGGCCAAGGAAATGAAAAAAGTACGGTTGTTCTCTATAAATGGTACCAAATGAATTTATTTGATTTAAGAAAAACAATTTAACAACGTCGTTTGCACTGCGCTCTTGCGTTACTTGATCTTTTTATTTTGGTGCGTCAATCTGTTGAGTTACTTAGTATAGGAAATTATGATCCGCACTCACGAGAACAATCTTCTTTTTTCTTTTATTTTACATTCATTACTGATGGGAAAAGACACAAACGTTTCGGCTCAAAGCCTTCCTCAGTGTGTAATGGGATTGAATTGCTTTACACACTGAGGAAGGCTTTGAGCCGAAACGTTTGTGTCTTTTCCCATCAGTAATGAATGTAAAATAAAAGAAAAAAGAAGATTGTTCTCGTGAGTGCGGATCATAATTTAAGAAAAACAAAACATTTATCAAAATCAAAATCATTTATAAACATTTGACCTTTTTCAGTTGAGATTTGTTTTCAGGGTGGTGGAGAATACAAAATTGTAGGCCCCACTTTATATTAAGTGGCCTTAACTACTATGTACTTACATCAAAAATTAAGTACAAAGTACTTATTGTATTCATATTGTATTGCAAAACACTTTTGCTGCTATTGAGGTGGGATTCGGGTAAGGTTAGGGACAAGTTTGGTGGTATGGATAGGTTTAAGGGTGGGTTAAGGTGTAAGGGATGGGTCAACTGTGTTATTATAAATGTAATTACAGAAATTAATTACAGATGTAATTACATGCAGGTATTTTTCAAATATAAGTACAATGTAAAAACATGTATGTACACAATAAGTGCATTGTACCAAATTATTAATTTAAATGTAAGTACATAGTTGTTAAGGCCACTTAATATAAAATGGGTCCCGTCTCGCTGGCTCACGAGAACCATCAGACTCGGCTATGCGATTCAGTTCGCCTGGCGTCCTCCCTAGTTTAGGGGCATTCGGTTCACCTCTGTGCTGCTTTAGAAAATGAAGTAATCTTCACAGAAATAGAGATGACCTACATATCACTCCCAGAAGGCTCAGTTAAGTCAGAAAGCCCCTCAGGTGGGCTTCACAGAAGAGCTAAATTTCCTTGATACAGACACCATAGTGCGTAATCACTCCCCTGTAGTGAGAGGTTTTGTTCAGGGCTTAACTACAATCCTGCTTCTCCAGGAATCCATGTCCCTATGCCATGGACTCGCCTTTCTCAGACTGCACAAAGCGGCTCCAAGACGCTGACACTGATGGATGTCGTTACCTGGAAGACTGGTGATGAAATTGTCATCGCTTCCACAGGGCACAGGTAGGTCATCGCCCAAACCTGCAGCGAAACTCGGTTTCAGGTTGATCTGACTGAAACTACTGACTTGCTAGAGAAACTGAACTAAATCAGTGTAGGAACAAGGGCCAAGGAAATGAAAAAAGTACGGTTGTTCTCTATAAATGGTACCAAATGAATTTATTTGATTTAAGAAAAACAATTTAACAACGTCGTTTGCACTGCGCTCTTGCGTTACTTGATCTTTTTATTTTGGTGCGTCAATCTGTTGAGTTACTTAGTATAGGAAATTATGATCCGCACTCACGAGAACAACCTGCTTTTTTCTTTTATTTTACATT
>NW_015637156.1:1705508-1717200 GCF_001515625.1 Sinocyclocheilus rhinocerous
TAATTATAAATGTAATTACAGAAATTAATTACAGATGTAATTACATGCAGGTATTTTTCAAATATAAGTACAATGTAAAAACACGTATGTACACAATAAGTGCATTGTACCAAATTATTAATTTAAATGTAAGTACATAGTTGTTAAGGCCACTTAATATAAAGTGGGTCCAAATTGTAAACTTACTGTTTAAGTTCTTGCTCAAATTGTATGTACTAAATGCTATACAAATATGCTAATAATAATGATGTCAATACTGTTGCTAATAATCTAAAATATGTTGTTTTGACAGACACAGCCAAAGAGAAAATGAGTTGAGGAGAATTGCCTCAGTTTCAGCTGATGGAAGGACCCTCACTCTGACCGAACCACTGGAATTCACTCATCTGGGTGTGTCTGTGACGCTGCCTGATGGGACAGTTTTTGAAGCAAGAGCAGAGGTCGGTCTTCTTACCAGAAACATTGTTGTCCGTGGATCCAACAACGTGGAGTGGAATGATCGGATTGAAGCTTGCCCTGATGGATTCAACACAGGTTTGGATGTTGTTTCCTCAGCTGTGAATGGAAAGACAGACAGACAAATAATCATTTCATACACACAATCATGACAATTCCTTAATAATTTCTTAAAAGTCATGTGAAAGTCAGTGTCAATTTTATTGACTTTTATCGAACACAACTCAATATACTTTTTTGCTTACAGGGGAATTTGCTACACAGACTTGTTTCCAGGGTAGGTTTGGAGAAGAAGTAGGAAGCGACCAGTTTGGTGGCTGCATCATGTTCCACGCACCACAACCAAACCAAAATCTGGCAATTGGCAGAATTGAATATGTTGAGGTAAATGTTCATTCTGTTTCAAAAACATGTTTCAAAACTCTTGGAGACCTTTAAAGGCATAGTCCGCCCAAAAATGTAAATTCTGTCATCATTCCTCATGTAATTCCAAACCTATATGCCTTTTTTTGTTCTATGGAACACAAGAGAAGATATTTTAAAGAATGTTGGTAACCAACAGTTCCAGGTCTACAAGAGCCTACAAGACATAAGGAAGACATGTGAAAGGCTCTTGTAGTCTCAGGTAGTCCCAGTTTCAGGTCCCATTGATTTCTATAGTATTTTTTGTGCATACAATGGAAGTCAAAGGGACCTAAACCATTGGTTTACCAACATTCTTCAAAATATCTTCTCTAGTGTTCCACAGAAGAAAGTAAGTAACACAGGTTTGGAAGGCTAAGTAAAAATGACAGAATTTTCATTTTTCAGTGGACTATCCCCTTTAAGACATCAAATATTTACAATAATTGTCAGTGATGGCATTATGTTTGTCATTGTCCTACTTTAGCTCTTCAATGTTGGACAGGCGTTCCGTCTGGGACGCTACCCAATCCACTGGCATCTGATGGGTGATGTTAAGTTTAAGTCATATGTGCGTGGATGTGGCATCCACCAGTCCTACAATCGTGCCGTCACCATCCATAACACCCACAACCTGCTGGTGGAGCGTAATGTCATCTACAATATCATGGGTGGGGCCTTCTTTATTGAGGACGGCATTGAGACTGGCAACATCCTGCAGTACAATCTGGCGGTATTTGTAAAACAGAGCACCAGTTTACTAAATGACGACGTGACTCCAGCTGCATACTGGGTCACCAACCCTAATAACACCATTAGGCACAATGCCGCGGCTGGTGGAACGCACTTCGGCTTCTGGTATCGCATGCATGATAATCCCGACGGCCCTTCGTATAACCCCTACATCTGTCAGAAGAGAGTACCACTGGGACAGTTCTTTAACAATACTGTGCATTCGCAGGGCTGGTTTGGCTTGTGGATCTTCCAAGAGTTTTTCCCCATGCGTACCGGCAGCTGCAGCTCCTCAACACCGGCGCCAGCAGTCTTCCGCCGCTTCACTTCCTGGAACAACGAGAAAGGTGCTGAGTGGGTGAACGTAGGAGCGGTTCAGTTCAGCGAGTTCCTGATGGTCAATAACGAGAAGGCAGGAGTGGAGGCAAAGAGGATCATCCGGCAGTTCGTCAGCGGATGGGGATTGGATGGAGGGGCAGCCGTGGTCAATAGCACCATGGTGGGCCACGTGGATGAGCTGGGACTGGGGAGCAACTACTGCACCGCTCGTGGTGTTGTCCTGCCTCTGGATGATGGGATGAGCGTCATCAACACCAAGTTTGTGAACTTCGACCGTCCGTCGTGTGCTGCAGTCGGGGTGGCAGAAATAGTTGGAACCTGCATGCTCCGCTGTGGAGGCTGGAGTGCAAGATTCAGTGGGATCCAGTACTATCAGTCGCCCAACAAGGCCTGGTTCAGATGGGAGCATGAGGTGGCGCTGGTAGATACTGATGGGTCACTAACAGGTAGAGAAGCATTAGATATTACAGTATTTAGATACATAATTTGAGAAAAAATTTTAACGGATTGAAGATTTACATAGCTTTATTAGCATGGTACAGACAACCTCAAAACAGCATTGGTAACATAAAAAAATAAATGACTGAATATAAATATTTTATATTTCTGAAAAGGCAATGTTAGCTACAAGGTGGTACCAAGGAATGACTTGCTCGACCCAAGACGCTGCTTCCCAGGAACAGAGTGGAGTGTTGGCGTTCCTGCTGCAGTATGTGACAACACTGTTAACTTCCACCGCATGGTCGTCGTCAATCCCTCACCGCCTTCACTTCAGTCTAAAGATGTCATTCTAACCAACTCATATGGTATGATGAAATAATAAACTGGGCGATTGAGCTATGAAAAAATGTGTATGAATTTGTTATACAACTCACTTTTACTGCATACTTTCCCGGCTACATTCTTTGGTTTCCAGAAAGAAGGGTTCTTTGGGCCGTTCACGTATAACACGTTTTAGCACAGGGCAGGGGAATGAAAAAGTCTAAAGTATGTTTTTTAATAGTTCAACTACTTTTAATTTGAGTGACCAAAACATCCATCTAGTGCATGTTTACATAGAAAAACAATGGAAGAGCAGAGCAGTGGAATGCAAAAATGCGTTCTAGATTGTTAGGAACTGGCCCTCTAAAATGATTCTAAACTGAAAATAACTAAAGATTTTGTACACTAACATTGAGGGAACATTATTTAAGTTGAAGTGGGCTGTGATGTTTAGAAAAACATCTTGGTTGGCACAGTTCATCTCAATGTCATATATCTCTTTAGGGACATGTGTGCTTCCTTTCCTTAAAAAACTGGTGACCCACACATTTGGCTGGATGGCAATGGTGCCCACAGGCCAAACATACAACTGGTACTTTGATGGTGCTTCCCAAATCACCAACATCTCATACAATGGAATGGTCTACGGCTTTCGGGTAAAGTATGCACACTACACAATAATCCAATATACATTTAAAGGAAAAGTTCAACATTTAAATACCCTTATAATGGTTGTAACACAAAAAAGAGAGTTTTTTTTAAAAAGTCTTTACAGCTGTTGTCATGCAACAACAGTTCATAATGATCATGTCACACTTCAAAAAGGACTCCATACTCCATTTTCAAACTTTTTGATGCCTGGGATTAAAAAGAATATGCTCTATATTTTGATGTACCTGTGTAAAGACTTTATTTTTCTAATATATAATTGACTTTTTATGGATAGCATGTTGTTTGTAACATTAATTAGCTTTTATGTCATCACTGTACTGAAGCCAATGCAAATGATTAAAATATCTATATTTTCTACCCACTATGTCATGTTAGAGTTATACACCTGAAGAGAAACATTTTCTTTAAATTCGATTTTCAGAATAACTATTGTTCCAATAAAGCATGTTAAAAATGATCGCAGTTTATATTGTTATAATATTAAATTTTTTTAATGATTTTGATATTTTAAGTTTACATTTACTTTCCTCAGTTTGTAAACCCCAGACTTATTGTATGACTCCAAAAGACTTAAATGCTAAATTTACAATTTGTGCAATATATAACATGTTAATATGTCTCTTTCTTAATGACAGCCAGAACATTATGTAATTATCAACCACAACCTGACCCAGACACCTGACCGGTTCCGCATCATAGACGACAGGAATGGCTCCTCCCAGCCCCTGAATCCCACTGCGAATGTAAATGGGGATTGGTACTTCAACCGGACATCCAAAGACCTCTATTACATGGGTAAAACTTCTCATCTCTTCACCCAAGACATCTATGCTATCTTTCTATTCTATCTTATTCTATTTGTTTCAGTAGTAGTACTGTGCAAAGAATGAAAGATTTTGAATTTTGTGTCTACAGTGTCTGGAAGAGACCGTGTTGTTAGCCGGAGGAAGAGGAACAGTGTGGACCGCTCGGTTGTAGACAGATCGCTAGACTTCAGAGTGTATCAGTGTTACTATCCCAACTGTATCCAACCTTTCCCTGGTTCTGTAGCCAATACATCCAACACAACTGGCCGCAGACCTGCAAACTATGTGTATGTTACCACACACATCAGTAATAATAATACTAATGTATTGTATCTGTTTACTTTGCTAATAAAACATATCCTGTTGGTTTAGTCTCTGGTCAAATACATCATTTTGGAGGTCAAGCTCAGTGAACAACTTCAATGTGCCACAAGATGGCTCTGATGTGAATATTCCAGCTGGTAAGCAGCTCTAATGTCACAAATCCCAAGCAAAGACAGAAAGGAAAAGCTATTAAACAATATGGTATGTCACTTTCATGAAATCCTATAGTGGCCAAAAAAAATCAAAATATCTCATTCTGTCTCAAAGGCATTTGGATGGTTGTGGATGTTGTTGTGCCCTCCCTGAACAAGCTGAAAATAGTTGGAGTTCTGGAGATTCCAGACACAAACAATGGCACCTCCTCCGGCAGTGTATCTCAATACAACAACATTGTTCTGAATGCCACATATATCTCCATTCAAGTAAGTACATAACTACATTCAAATTGGCATAGACATATTAGGATCATTACACCAAGTAGAACCAGACTCTTCATGTGTACTCATTTAGTTAATTCTGTTCAACTCTCTCTGTACACGTTCACTCAATCAGGGTGGACGTCTGATTGCTGGCTGGCCTGATGAACCCTTCAGAGGTCAACTACAGATCATACTGAGAGGAAGCCATTCCACACCAGACTGGCTATTGCCATCTGGACTAAACCAAGGGTCCAAAGTTCTGGGTAAATTAATATAAATAAAAGATGGATATTATTATAGAACATATTTGCATTAGAGATGTTCCTATTAATCGTCTGCCAATTTAAAAGTGTTGATTTCAGCAGAAACCTTGTCTTTTAGGTGTGTTTGGATCTCTTGACCTGTATGGCATGCCACACAATGTGTATCACACTAAGCTTGCTAGCACGTCCCAAGCAGGAAACAGCACTATCTCACTACAGGAATCTGTGGACTGGAAGGTCAGAAGCTTTTTAAAAATGACACAAAAAAAAACAGAACAGAGAGATTTAGAAAACTATTGAACCTGCTTGTGTGATTTGCAGATGCCATTTAGATTCCAAGCTCTGTTTGTGCTCCGAATCCTCTTTGTCTGAATAAAAACACTCTTTTATTACCTTCAGGTTGGGGATAAGATTCTGCTGTCCACCACCAGCTATGACCCTTGGCAGACAGAAATCCGCACCATCACTGCGGTCACAGATTATGGCCGCACACTGACTCTGGACCAGCCTTTATCATACACACACATTGGTTAGTCCCCCTAGATCCATTATAGCAATAATAGACATTGTGCTGTATTGATAAGCTGTTAAATATTGTTCAGAAGCTAGGGTTGGTTAGATATTTTTACATTTTACATTTTAGTCTTATGCTCACCAAGGCTGCATTTATTTAATCAGAAACACAGTAAAACAGTGTGAAATATCATTACAATTTAAAATATTGGTTTTCCATTTTAATATATTTTTTAAATGTTATATATTTCTGTCATGATAAAAATTTTCTTCAGAAATCATTCTAAGATGCTGATTTCTTATCATCAATGTTTGAAAACAGTTGTGCTGCTTAATTTTTTACGCACACCATACACTTTTTCCAGGATTCTTTCATCAATAAAGTTTAAAGAAACAACGTTTAATTAAAATAAAAACATTTTGTAAAATTTTATGTTTTTACTGTCACTTTATTATCAATTTAATGCATCCTTGCTGAGTAAAAGTATTACTTTAATTTAAAAAAGATCTCATTGACCCCAAAGTTTTGAATGGTAGTATATAATTAAATAATTGTATTAAATAAATGCATTAGATTTCATATTAAATGTATCTGGTCATATAGGGGAGAGCTACAGTGTGCCAGGTACTTCAAGAAGTTATCAGCTTGCAGGCAATGTGGCTTTACTGACCAGGAACATCAAGATCATCGGTCAGGAGTATCCAGAAATGAACACACAGTCTTATGGAGCCAGAGTTCTGGTGGGAACCTTCTTCAGTGGAGGAATCGATTTCAGAGGTATAAACTTCAAATTATAGGCTACACAAATTATAGGCTACACAAAACCATAAGGCCCATTCACCTGGAAGAAAAAATGAATAATGAAAATAAAAATAATGTTTTGTTGTTTTAAATAAAAAAATCTTCCGAGCAATTATTTTTAAAGAAGTTCATGTTAATATAATATTTCTGTATTTGCACATAGCATCACTTGCTAATCAGACCTTTCCAGCACATTGTAAGTAACAAAAACTGCTGATGATACTTATATCACAGGAAAAGCCCAGATCAGAAATGTTCAGTTCTACCACACCGGGCAGGAGGGATGGAACGACCTGTCAGACCCACGATACTCTCTGGTGTTTTATAAATTAGGAGGGGTGAGAGAAAGTCTTAATCAGTACATGCCCATTCTTTATCACATTCACACATATTCCTGTCAATTACTTGTTGTCACTATATTTTTAGGTGGTTGGTGAATCTTACATCAAGGGATGTGCTTTCCACAACGGCTTTGCTCCTGCTATTGGTGTTTTCAGGACAGATGGACTGAGTATTGAAGACAACGTGATCCATCACACGGTTGGAGAAGGTACAGATTCAGTGGTAGCTTCACTGTTCAATGTTAACACAAAAGGAAAATACTATTAAACAAATTGTAATCGCTATGCAGCAGGGTGATATTAAATTAGCATTATGACTATTCTGTTCTGCAATTTCTATTTGAATTTTCCAGGAATCAGAGTCTGGGGTGACAGAAATGTGGTCCAGAGGAACTTGGTTACAATGACACTGTGGTCTGGATCGTATAACGGCAGAGCGGAGGAATTCAACTTTGAATGGAATGCAGCCATTGAGGTACCCTTTACAGAAAAGTACTGTGATCAGATGGTAATACCATGGTACTTTGTTTTATAACAATACAGAATGATTACATATACATTTACCATGTTATTTAGATGGTGATTCAAGAATACCATGGTACATGTCCAAAAAAACATAGCATTATCATGGTATATGTCTAAAACTCCACAGTACTTTTTTGTTAGTGGCAATAGAGAGAAACCTATTTGCCATATAATCATCAGTAAATACCAGATAAAGAATTGATGCATTATTGTTCGTTTTCTAGGTGAGTGAGGCAACCAATGTGATTCTTCAAGGGAATATTGTTGCTGGCTATGAACGAGTGGGATACCGAATTGATGGAGAACCATGTCCAGGTATATAAAACTTTGTTTTAAAAGAGGAAATTAATTGAATACTTTGATAGACAGTGACAGTGTTCATTCTACGGTGTTAATTCCAAGGCTTAAATACTTGTTTAGTATTCATTATGAATACACAATTTAAAAGTTCTGGCTGATACCGATAAGCTGATCATTTCTGTATGTTATGACCAATTACCAAAAAATGGCAGATATTTAAATTCTATACTATTTTGTCTAAATAAAAAAATAAACACTTAAAACTAAAATTGTTTTAATTGCTACATCATAATTGTAATGTACAGCATGAAAAAATTATTTTGACAGATTACATTTAAGTGTTATTAGATACTGTGTTAGTCTAGATATAGTATGTATAGTATGAAATGATGGAAAAAGCATGCACAGTTACATATACTCTATTAGCAGATATAATTGCGTAAGCAAAACGCAGATATAATTGCGTAAGCAAAACGTTTAACATTGACTGAATATCATACCAATACCAATATCTTGTGCATCACTAATATGAACCTTTCACGTTCAGTATTTACTGATTCAATTATTTCAACAATGTCAAAAGGATCTCCAAATTCAGTGGCACAGTGGAGTCAAAATGAGGCACACGGTGGTCTGTATGGACTCTACATGAATAAAGATGGACTTCCTGGTTGCTCTCAAATCCAGGGATTCACTGTCTGGAGAAGCTTTGATTTTGGCATTTATGTCCAAGTATGATAAATGATCCACAAACTTCCTACCATAATTGCTAGTTATACAAATGCATTATGCTGGTCTGGTGATTATTGTTTTTAAGTAATGTTCTCTCCTCACCTCCAGGTATCCATGAATGTGTTAATTTCCAACGTAAGCCTGATAGATAACGGAATGGGAATCATGTCTCTAATCTACAGTCCTTCCTCGCTCAGCCACGCATACTCTGACAAAACAGTCCGTGTACAGGTGAGGAAGCACTATATGTCTCTTCGGTCAAAATTAAGAAAGCATTCTTTTAGTAATATATTTTTTTAAAACATCACTCCAGGGTGCCCTGATTGTAGGCAGTAGCCCCAACTTCAACTGTTTTGACAGTCTATCCACAACTATGACGTATGTTGCACTCAGCAGAAGTCACAAGGCCCCACGTCCTCCTAATGGTACAATACATATTATAGAATCATCCATTCACTACTGAATAAATTTAATATAACTGATCCATTTTCTGAACTAATTCTAACTGCATTTGTATGTTCAACAGGTGGCAGGTCTGGAATTTGCTGGCCGACGTTCGAATCAAACCATAACAATGGACCACAAAAACCTCTCACTGGACTGATGAGCTACAACGCCATAGCTGGTATAATGACGGTCTCTGGTGAGTCTCGAAATGTGAATGAATCTCCAGTTTAAAACCTTCTACAGTCGACGAAGATCTCCTATAAAAAGTAATTACCGTTTTCTCTTTCTGACTCCAGACACAACTTTTGTTGGGTTCAAGAGTGTGTGCTCAACAGAGAGAAATTACATGTTCATGACCAACCTGGGAAATGAGGATCTACAACATCCAATCAATGTTGAGAGGATTTCCAAGATAAACAGCACAGAGGACTCTCTAGCATTCATTCATCGGCCTGATCTGGGGTAAACTGAACATAACTAGCAGTGCGCAATATATATATAGGTTTTCTCTAACTCAGAATTGCTCATTGGTACCCTTGAATATAAAAATTGTCCCCAAAAATATGAAATTTGTGATCATTAATCTTTATATTATTATTTATATTATTTTATAATATTCTAATATAATCTATTCTATATGTTAGTCGTCAAAATTTTGGAATAATAAAGTTTTTTTTATTTAATGTTTTTGAAAGAAGTGTTTTATGCTCACCAAGATTGCATTTGTTTGATCAAAAATACAATAAAAACAGTAATATTATGAAATATTTAGTGCTGTCAAACGATTAATCGCATCCAAAATAAAAGTTTTTGTTTCCATAACATGCGTGTACTGTGTATATTTATTATGTGTATATATAAATACACACACATGCATGTATATATTTCAGAAAAATATGCTATGTTTATATATTAAATATATTTATACAATAAATGTAAATATTTTCAAAATATATACTGTATGTGTGTGTCTTTATATTTACATAATAAATATACACAGAACACACATATATTATGGAAACAAAAACTTTTATTTTGGATGCGATTAATCGTTTGACAGCACTAGAAATATTACAATGAAAAAAGTAATTTTTTTCTATTTTAATATATTTTAAAATGTTATTTATTCCTGTGATGGCAAAGCTGAATTTTCAGAAGCCATTACGCCAGTCTTCGGTGTCACATGATCCTTCAGAAATCATTCTAATATGACGATTTGCTGTGTATAATGCTTTATTAAACTGATTGGGTCCTGGGATGACGAAAAATCATTAAGGCGGCATGATATTTTACCAAAATATTAAAGACTTACAGTTTAACTTAAAATGTGCACATAACATTGCTTTAAGATAAAAGTGGCTGATTTCTTTCTTTCTCTTTTATATCAGCAAGGTGAACCCTGCGGACTGTGTGGACATGGACTGTGATGCTAAGAAGAAGACTATTTTGAAGGATCTGGATGGCAGTTTCCTGGGTGCCGTGGGAGCAGTGGTGCCCCAGTCTGAGTACGAGTGGGACGGGGATCCGCAAAGCTGAATTTTCAGAAGCCATTACGCCAGTCTTCGGTGTCACATGATCCTTCAGAAATCATTCTAATATGACGATTTGCTGTGTATAATGCTTTATTAAACTGATTGGGTCCTGGGATGACGAAAAATCATTAAGGCGGCATGATATTTTACCAAAATATTAAAGACTTACAGTTTAACTTAAAATGTGCACATAACATTGCTTTAAGATAAAAGTGGCTGATTTCTTTCTTTCTCTTTTATATCAGCAAGGTGAACCCTGCGGACTGTGTGGACATGGACTGTGATGCTAAGAAGAAGACTATTTTGAAGGATCTGGATGGCAGTTTCCTGGGTGCCGTGGGAGCAGTGGTGCCCCAGTCTGAGTACGAGTGGGACGGGGATCCCCGGCACGGACTGGGCGATTACCGCATCCCCAAAGTCATGCTCACCTATCTCAATGGCAGCCGGATACCTGTGAATCAAATCGCTCCTTACAAAGGTACATCTGAGGACAATTGATTATTTATGCTGCTCTAAGAGAGAGTGCTTAGAATGATGGAGTTGCTTCTAGCATTGACGTTGCTGGTTTCCCTGTGCAGGTGTGATCAGAAACACTTGTACGTACATGAGCACCTGGCAGAGCTACAAGTGTTTTGGGCTCAACTACAGAATGCTGGTCATAGAAAGTCTGGATGCAGACACAGAAACCAGGCGTCTTTCACCTGTAGCCATCCTGGGGGACAAATATGTGGATTTGATAAATGGTATGACTCATAACTCCCCTCGTACTGCTAATTTAACATCTACCGCAAGCAAAAGGTGTGTATTAATGATTTTTATAAACTTACTGTGAATATCTTGTCACAGGCCCACAAGACCACGGCTGGTGCGCTGGCTACACGTGTCAGAAGCGAGTATCTTTATTCCACGCCATTGTTGCCACCAATAAATCCTTTGACATCTATTTCACCAGCACAACACCACAGAAGCTGAGACTTATGCTGCTAAATGCTGGACCTACAGAGGTTAGTCAGTAAGATGGATTATAAAACACACAGCATTTACAGGTCACAAATTGAAAACAATAAAAGGCATAGTAAGAAAAAAACTATTTAATTTTTTTTTCTTATTTATAATTTCTCATGTGTATTGTTATTAAATTGACATTTTGTTTACATTTAGTCTTGTTTCTTTTAAGAATTTCTTATCTACATTGTTATTAAAATCATTTTATTTACATTGTATTATTTCTAGTTTTGTCATATATATATATATGGAAAAGTTGATTGATATATATATATTTTATTTATACAAAAATAAAATATAAAAAATATAATATATAATTA
>NW_015637156.1:1718180-1756681 GCF_001515625.1 Sinocyclocheilus rhinocerous
TTTTTTTTTTAGATTATACAATATTACAATAGACACTTTATTGAATTTATTCAGTATACTAAAACACTGTATTCTACACTAATCTTCTGTTGTCCTCAGGCTGTCAGGGTGGCTATATTTTACTCAAACCCTCAGCGGCTGGATGTGTATGTTAACAATAATTTGATTGGTCCAACAAATGCTCAGTGGAATACAGACAAAACGGACTACACGCTGCGTGAGCCAACTTCTACAGGTAGAGTACAGCGTGATTATTCATGTTAAACAGCTCCCCCTGCAGGCTAGAAGACCAAAACCTATTTTAAATCCTCTCTATGCTCCTCAGGTCAATATGTTCCAGGTTTCAACTCCAGTCATGGCTCCAACTTTTTTGACCAAGACTACAAAATGATGAACATACTTCTTCGTGGCTCAGAGCCGGTCCAAATCCGCACCTCTCCAGTTCTGTTCCTGGCCTTCAACCTCCCGGCCATGACTGAGGAGGAGTTCTTCGGGGAAAATCTGGTCAACAATCTGGCTGCATTCCTGAAAATACCCCCAAACAAGATTCGAATCACCAAAATCGTCCGTGAGGGAACTAATGCAAGAAGGCGGCGCTCAACAGGACTGACAGTGGAGGTGGAGATCAGGGAGCCTCCTGTCCAGAATTCCACCAGCAACAGCACTGGTTAGACCCGGCATCTATAGTGTGTTAAAAATAAATGATAAATACAGTGTTTAGTCACAATACAATGTCTGAAATTGTATATTTCTATACCATCTGCAGAAGAAGACCAACAGTTTGAGGTCCTGAAGAACATTGCTGATGATCTGGGCCGCGCTGCTGTCTCCGGCAATCTGAGTCAGTCCATCGGCTTCAATGTGTCGTCCCTGGGCGTCATCCCTCCTCCTCCTTCTTCCAGTGACCCATCCTGGAATGATGTAAGATTTTATTTCATATTTTATGATATCAAGCACCGTTTAGAAAGTTGATATTAAAAGGAATATTATGGGTTATTTTCAACTAACCAAACAAAAATGAGTGAGGTAGTGTATGTATATATCAAGCACCGTTTAGAAAGTTGATAATAAAAGGAATATTCTGGGTTATTTTCAACTAATCAAACAAAAATGAGTGAGGTAGTGTGTGTGTGTATATATATATATATATATCACCATTTTTGCTTTTTTTCAAAGAAAATAACACGCATATATACAGTCAAACCAAAAATGATTCAGACACCAGATATAATTTTTGATATTTTTTTACTTGAGGGTGCAGGACACTATAGTTCATTTATGTAAGTGAGGATACCAAAATAAAGTAAACTGTGACACATTATACACAAAAATTCTTCATAAAGTGGACTACAAGTAAAATTGATAAAAAATTTGGGACCAAAATTTATTCAGACACTTTGACCTCATGTTTTGCTTAAGTGTTTTTTCTGTAATTGCTAATGCGACCTTTTTACACCACAGACTGAACAAAATTAAGCATTGCTTGGTAATTGGGTGACCTGAATTGGTATTATCTAATTGTTTACTTAAATTTAACAGCTGACAGCTTTCAACTTAAGTTATCTGACTGTGTTCTGACAGAGTTTAACTCTGAGTTCATATTTTATTTTATTACCATTTTCTAAACTATAGCGAATAAACTGTGATAATGTGAGAAATGTTGAAGGTGTCTGAATAAATTTTGGTTTGACTGTATGTGTGTGTGTGTATGTGTGTTATATACACACATATATATAACCCCTTTGTATTAATTTAAGTAATGTGGCTTACTGGCTTTTCCTCATTTTAACGGTCTCTCTCTGTTAGTTGGCAACTCAGGAAGTGACCCGTGAGGACCAGCAGGTGGAGACGGTCAAGACGGTATCGTCCCTGGTGGTGGTGGTCCAGCCTGTGGCGGGATTGGCCCCCGGGCCCCTCAGTGTGCAGCCCAGCATCATGGCTGTGGACACAGCGGTGAGACAGACACTTCCTGATTTCATTAAGAATACCTGAAACTGTAGTTTTCAGGCAATTACTAGAAAACTGCACCTGGTATCGAACAGAAAGAGCATCTTTGTGCATCTGTTTTCAGGGTGACTGCGTGTCTGTGGGTGTGACGACTCTAACCATGTCAGCTGTGCTCAAAGATACTAATGGAAATCCGGCAGAGGGACTTCAAGGAAACACCACCATCCCATTCAGTGGCTGCTGGGCCAATTACACTGATTTAGCCATCTTTACAAGTGGTGGGTTGCCTTTGTTACACAAATTCAGTTTTTTTGGGGGGGTTGCTGTCAGTTGTTATTACAGTAATTTTTCTCCTTGTACCTCTTTCACAGGTGAGAACTTGAAGTTGGCCTTTTCTCTGAATGAATGGAAGGCTGAGTCCAGATCTTTCACACTCAGAGCAGCTACAACGCCGTCTTCTGTGGTCGTCACCACGGAGGATGATGACAACCCCAGCATCTTTGACTCCAGTCCAGCTGTCTTGTCACAGTCTGTGTATCTGCTCATGCTGCTGAGTGGTCTACTCCTGCTCATGAGACCCTAAATAATCACAACACACAGTACACTCTTATAAATATATTACATTGTCTTCTAATGATTTGTCTTTGTCTATAAACTACTATTGTTTTTCCATATGATCATGATCTGTAAGCCACAACTATAAATTCTGAGCACATTCGCTCATAATAACTGTAGAACAAAAACAACTTTTAACAAAATTAAATATTTAAATCTATTCCTTTTACTTTCAATATTATATATTTATATGCTTTCTTATATGCTTAATACAATTTCAAGTTCTTGCATAGTTTGTTTTTCTATATACTATATAGCACAAGTCAGCATGGAATGAAAGGCACAATTGTCTTTTCTTCCCTACTCTAACATACTGTATATTCAAGTGACAGTAGAGAGAGAATTGATTGGATCAGATTATGAGAGCACATGAATTAAAAAAAAATATATATGCACAGATTATATGAGGTATAATAAACACTGCGATGTTCCATAAAAAAACAATTGTCAGTTTTGATTTCATGGTGATTTTAAATGTCTACAGACAATATCCAAAGCGTATATACGACATGCACAACAGGACAATTCAGTCCTTAAAAACAAAAAACAAAAAACAAAAAAAAAAAACACATGAATATGCATTTAATTCTGACCACATCTCAAATTAGCCTTCTGGCGTGGAAATGACATTTTAAATATTTTTTGGGGAAAAAAAGGCCTATAATTTCATAATATTTTATGTATCCAAAGACAAATAATATTTTTTTCTAAAATTAATAGGCCTATTTCTTTGTTTTATTAACACGACGTCTCTCATTTATCATTAAAACAGTTTATATGTATTATTCAACAATTGGAGGATGCTTTCTTTGTTACAGTTTTTGCCTATTGCTTGAACACTTTTTGCAAAACTTCGGCTCATTGTGTCAAAACTTTACACACAAGCACACAAGACACAACACTGGGAAATAAACCATTCACATCTATGTCGAATTGAAACTCTGCTATCAAAACCTAACAATCCTTTGTCAAAATGTCACTCTGTATGGTTACACTGTGTTTTGTTTAAGGTATAGTAACAAAAGCTTCAAGTTTTGTTACTTTGGTCTAAGCATGTGTCTATAGTGTTCACGCAATAGGCAAAAACTGTAATGTAATAGAAAGAAAGAAAGAAAGTAAGAAAGAAAGAAAGAAAGGAAGAGGACCACTAGAGGGAGATAAAGTCCACAGCGCTCAATCCTCACACTTACACCTGCCGAACTTTGGGGGAAAAAACAGTGTCGTTCACATTCATGATGAGCTTAAAATAAAGAAATTATTTATATAATTATTTATATAAACTTGAAAATGTTTGTCACTTTTCTTTTTTTTAACGATTGTTTCGTATTCTACATAGCAGTTACATCCGTATTTTAAACGCTATGTGGTACCTTGGTTCTAATAAAACCTTACAGCTAAATAAACCAATATAATATAAAACATATACAAAACTTATAAATGTTCTACTGTTAATCGCGCATATCAAAAATGATTCCGACATGGAGGACAGTAGCATCATCTGAAAGCTGGGTAGGTCTTTAAGTCTTGTTGTTTGGATTGAGTTGAGCTAATAATGTCATGACCGTAGGCCTACTTAAGGAGGCAGTTCTTCAGAGGAGCTGCTCAGTCTGCGCTCCTCCACACACACATGTGATGTGTCTGTGTTTTTCCCAAGCAGGTCCTTTTTTTCTTGTGCATTTACAAGATGTGTTCTTATGGAGTCTCGGGGGTATTTTTGACTTTTACGTTACTTTTGCATTTTCTTTGTGTTCACTCAATAAATCCTCTGTTTCCAACCGCATCCAAAGGCACGAAAGTGTCCAAGACTGTTCCTGCTGATGGCCACAGAAGAGCCAAATACGGCAAAAGTACATTGTCAGCATCACCGTTATCAGGAGACGTAAAGTCACAGCGGGCGATCAAGGATGCAACTGAACCTCATGATTACATGATCTCCATCTACAAGACCTTTTCCGCGGCTGAGAAACTGGGACTGAACGCGAGTTTTTTCCGCTCGTCAAAAGCAGCAAACACCATAACGAGTTTTGTGGACGAGGGTCAAGGTTAGTTATTTTTTTCTTATATAATATCAGGTTTAAAATTCGTTATAAATGATTTTTGCTCCGAGTTTCCCTTTTCAACGAGTGTCAGAATAATTACTGTAGCTACTACAGGAGCGTTTGAGAAGAAGGAAAAATACTGTTTCTTATTAGACAAAGTACGAAAAAAAGGAATGAATGGGTGGATTACTGTTTGTCATATAATCCTAATTAAATATTATTAAATAATAAACAAGAATCCACTATCCTTAAATAATAAATAAGAATAGGCTATCAAAACAACTTTTGACAAATGATCCAAACTTTATTTTTACATTCTACCTTTTCATAAAAAAGAGTGAACAAATTTCAGTACGAGACACTTTATTCTCAATTTGTTGCAAAATAATTATATTACAGATGCATTGAGAGAAACCGTCTATAATGAATGTTTTGGCCAAAAAAAAAAAGGAGTATATATATATATATATACGTATATATTGCCATGAATATTACTTTTTTAAATTGTATTGTATCTTTTTAATCTATAACATGAAAACAAAACAAAAAAGCAATCAATCAAGAAGGAAAGAAAGAAATTTCCATCTTCGTTGATTGAAATGTTCTTCTTCTTCGGCATTCACATGTTTTCTCTCTCTATGCCTCTGTAAACTGATTTTGTAAATACTGTACAGCCACTGTCCACTAAAACATTTGTGCTCTTTGTTCCAGATGACCTTTTGAACTCCCCACTGTGGAGGCAGAAATACTTATTCGACGTATCGACTCTTTCTGAAAACGTGGAGCTCTTGGGTGCCGAACTGAGGATATACACAAAGATCTCCGGAAGCTTCCGAGCGTCTGAGATGGGCCCAGTGGAGATACAGCTGCTCTCCTGCCAGTCGCACACTGTCCTTGATTCCAAAACCTTGGATCTGGAGGATGCACATAAACCAAAATGGGAGGTTTTTGACGTATGGGAGGTTTTTAAGGAACGCCAGAGCCACTCCCACGGGACGCGCTTCTGTTTGGAGCTCAAGGCGACGCTAGATAATCCTGAGAGGGAAATCGACTTGCAATATCTTGGATTTCACAGACATGGCCGTCCGCAACTAAAGAAAGCCATATTGGTTGTTTTCACAAGGTCAAAAAAGAGACAGAGCCTTTTCTATGAAAAAAGGGAGAAGATAAAGCTGTGGGGTTTGGATAGTCTTGGGAAGGAGAAAGGACCTCACTCGAAGTCCCGACGGAGAAGACGGACCACTTTACCCAGCCGCCATGGCAAGAGGCACGGCAAAAAGTCCAAATCTAGGTGCAGCAAAAAACCCTTGCATGTGAATTTCAGGGAACTGGGTTGGGACGACTGGATCATCGCTCCCTTGGACTAAGAAATGTTTTCAGTATATTAGAATGGTTTCTGAAGGATCATGTGACACTGAAGACTGGAGTAATGATGCTGAAAATTCAGCTTTGCCATCACAGGAATAAATTACATTTTAAAATATATTAAAACAGAGAACAGTTATTTTAAGTGTAATATTGCTCAGTATTAATTTTTGTATTTTTGATCAAATAAATTCAGCCTTGGTGATTTGTTTCCTCCAAAACATAAAAAAATATCATACAGACCCCAAACTTTTGAATAATAGTGCACCCCAATAAAAGCATGAATAATATCCCCAATAAAGGCATAAATTAATATTAATAAAATCATGTTATATATGCAGTATATTCACAGTGCATTAGTCTTGAGCCTTGAAAGCTGATTTTAGCATTAATACCATTAATGTATACTGTCAAAAATGTATACCTTTAAAGAGCACAACAGCTTGTCAACTGGAGCCATACATTTTAAGAGAAACATTTGAATCTTATCTACTCCATAAAGGTGCATATTATGGGAATACAAATGGTGTACTTTTGAAAAGTACTATGTCACAAGCTAAAGGTAAAGATCCAGTATACACCATGCAAAAATGCTGCAAGTGGTAGATTATTAACAGGAGTGCAGCTCCCAATTCTCATCTTTCTACACCAGTACTGGTCTGAGTTACACAGAACACTAACTGACAAGTGGGACGGGACAGAGTAATTCAAAACTGGGTCTACTCCAGAGAAATATCCGGCACCCTGCTTTCATTTATGCCAACCCGAGATCCAAAGATCCAAGTAATCTGTGTACCTTCCCTGTAAAGAGCTGAAGGGAGATAATTGCAGTGTTTAGCAAAGGTGAAAACGGGGTCAACAGACACTCAGCACAACCTTCCCTGGGTGGCCTGTGTGTCTGCGTGAATAGAGAGGAACATGTACACACACACACACACACACACACACCTATTGGTAAACTGAGAAACAGTTGAACGGCTCTGACCCCGGTACCAAAGTTGCATTCATTCTCTGTCTGGGAAAACACAATTACAAAAACCATGGATGCTAACTTAAGATTAGGCTTGCTTTTACCCCGCGGTCAAAGGTCAAGCATCCTTTTGTCTCTCGCCACTGTGAGCGTTTAACACATCCAGTAAAGAGAGAGGAAGCAATCAATGCTGCAGAACAAGGGAAAGGAATGAGTGTGATGCTATTACACCAGTTCTCTGTCTCTGACACATTGTCAGTCCTCGCTCGCCCGTAAAACACATGAAGATATAAGACACACAGCTGCTGGACAACAATGGACTGGAATGTCGTGTGTCTCTAAAGGACATCTGTGGACGGACCGAATGCTGTGATTCAGTGATGGAAGCAGTGAATGTTATCAACTCACATGCTGCCATTCATTAATCAGCATTTTTTAGTACAGTCGTAAAGGGATAGTTCACCCCAAAATGAACACTGGCATTCTTTACTCATCCTCATGTTGCTTCAAACCCATATTGTTCTTCCAGTTCAATCTCATTAGTAACTGAAGGTATCAATGCATTTAGTTCTACATATGTTTGTGTGTTTGCACAAACACGGAAACATGCATTATTAACATAGTGACAGAATCTAAATCAAACACTGGTGGTGTTGTTTTTGTTTTTATTTGTTGAATATGTGTAACTGTTCATTTTGGAGCTGGTTAACAATACGTTTGGTAGGGGAGAAAAAGCATTTATGGATAAACTACTTTCTCAGCTTTAACAAAGCAAGTGACTTTCAACAATAAAAGTTCTCTACATTTTCTAAATTAGCTTTTAACAATGCATAGAAACAGAAAAATTAAAGTGTGCCAGAGATTTCATGTATGATTCAAAGCTAAAAATCGGATTGTGTCATATCAGCTAATAGTGTCATTGATTAGCCTGACTTAACCAGTGACACAGATACTGTGACTGCTGTGTTTGTCAAGACTGTTTGCACTGATTCAGTCCTTTGTCTTGTGTGTTTGAAGAGATGCCATCTTCTGTCAAAGAGTCAAATGCTAGCGACCTACAAGTCAGCTCGACGGATGGAAAGCTGAGAAAAGACATTTGTAAAGTCAACATCAGAAAGGAAAGTGGAACGCTGAGTTTAGATGCTCGGGCAACACTAAAAGAATGGAAGGCTACAGGTTAATCTGCTCTACTTAGCCTCTGTACACAAACGACTGGTGAAGGATTAGCTCGGTTAACCCAACGCACATTCATCAGATAAGTTAGTAGACTGTCGGATGATCCTGTAACACTTGATCACAATGTCACTGAATAACATTATTCTGAATAACTTATTATGGGACATACAAAGACTTTATTGCTCTAACGTAAAAATATAATTTCATTTTAAGCAGGTGTAATATAGTGCAAGATGGCCTACAAATGTTTCCAAAAAACATATTAAGCAGCACAACTGTTTTTAGCATTGATAATAATCAGAAATGTTTCTTGAGCACTAAATCAACATATTAGAATGATTTCTGAAGGATCATGTGACACTGAAGACTGGAGTAATGGCTGCTGAAAATCACAGCAATAAATGAAAAGTTTAAAATGTATTAAAATGTAAAATTATGGAAGCTTGTTTCTGCCACAAGCTAAAAAAAAATGAAAAAGGTAAGTGCGAATTTTTCTCAAAAAAAATACCAGAACTGCAAGATACAGACTCAGAAGTCTATAATACAAACTATGATATACAATTTCAACTGCAAGAAAAAAAAACTCACAATTGCCTTTATTTATTGATATATTTATTTATTTATTCCCATGGCAGAAACAGGCTTCCATAGAAAACCATTCTTTTAAATTGTAATAATATCTCACGATATCACTGTTTTACTTGTTACTGCATTGTTAGCTTTTTTGCGGGACATGCAAAGTCATTATTGCGCTTGTGTAAAAAGGTGTGATGGTGTGAAGGTGCGCACATACTTAGCTTTGAACTAAAGTCCTCTGAGGAACAAATCAGCACTTCTGCTGACCAAACTTCTAGCTGACCTTCATAATCTCCACAAAGCAAGAAAAAAAAAAAAAGGTTCTCAGTGAAGTTCTGCAGGTCACCACCGACCCAACAGCTCTGCACCATCTATACAGGGATAAAACGATGTGGAGATGTGCAGATGTTTGAAATAGGTAGCGCTCAGGACCATATGGCTTTGGTTGATGCTACCGCGGCGCTTCGCATACTGGGTTTAGTTATACATGGATTAGGCTACTTAGTGGACGACTCGGAGTCAACGCTAGACAGGTCTGACCCCGGCTCATGTGTTTTGACTGAATGATAATCAGACCTCTGGACTTCTTTTACACATTAGAAGCAGAGCTGATATGACAGGGGCTGCAGTGTTCCTTTACAGTGGTTCGGTGGAGAAAATGTGAAACAGATGAGGGGAGTCTACAGTGAGGCTTTCTCTCTGCCTTAATTAAAAGTGCCTGTCGAGGACGTTTGGAGAGAGATCGGCTCCCAGATCATTGCGGCATTTGCACATCAAAAGGAAATGACACTGGACACGGGGTTACCCATTAGCAGAAGAGTTTTATACAAAGATCACAGGCTTTCATTTGGCAGTAATGACCTACAGATTGTCTATCCCTAAACGTCCTTCACCTTGTCACAACAAGGCCCAATCGCAAGTAAAACAGCGGGTTAACCAACTCAAAGTCCTTTTATCAAACGGTATAAGGCCTTTCTGTGATGTCATGGCTGGTGAGCGTAGTTGTGCAGCCTTTTAATGGCAACTCTTAGTATATACTCGACAGTTCAGACTCTATGAACTCTTAACAATATTTATAATACAGGTCAAAGCAAGTGGTTTTCCCTTAGGATTTGATCAAATCCATATTCTGCAAACCAAATGTTACTTCTTTCTAAAAAGCTGACCTCTAATGAGTTGCGCAGAGTCCAACAATAAACATGAGGACTAGTGAGTCACTGGCTCTGTTCAGAATGGAATACTGCCTGTTTTTTTTTTTAAATATCTTGCATAAAAATGTTAGGAATGATTGAGTCATGCACAATTGTAGTCTTGGAAATAATATATAATTGTAATGTAGCATTGTAATTCAAATTTGTGTAGAAATGTCAATGAACCAAGACTTAAAATTGAAGGGTCGAACACATTGCATTGTGGGATACAGTGCCTCACACAGTGTACAATGTTGCATACTGTGTATTTTTATTTGCTTTCAGATTTTTTAAAGAAATTAATACTTTTATTCAGCAAATTTATATAAAAACATTACAAAAGTATTACAAATAAATGCTGTTGTTTTACATTTTTTATGAAAAAGTCGTGAATATATTGTGCAGCACAACTGCATCATCATAAACGTCATGACAATTATATTTTTCCAGAGCACCAAATCAGCATATTGGAACAATTTATGAAGGAACATGTGACACTGAAGACTGGAGTAATGGCTGCTGAAAATGTAAGAATAACTGACATTCTTTCAAAAACATTTTGAACACTTTTGAATGGTATTATATATTGCTAAATATTAATAGTAGTATGCTAGTATACTATTCCAAACATAACCATGTCACCCAAGAATTATTTTCTTGCATACCAAAGGGAAATTTTTTTTTTTAATGCTATAAAAAAAGTCTCTAAAAGCTATATTAGCATCTGTGGGCACTATTATAATATCCTTTGATCACCATACAAACCTTCAAGATGTTAGCATGAATTACATGCCGCGAAAGTAAAGCGGAACTTTACGGTCAATAAAAATCAGCAAAGTGTTCATTGATTGTGAAACCCTCAGTCCTCTGGAGGAAACCCAAAACCTGTCCCGTTCTGCTGGGCCAGTCTAGTGGCTGAATCCAGGAGGAAAAGGAAATGTGTTATGACATGAACAGGGTGGAAAAGGAAGTGTTTTTGCATTGAATTAAATAGGGGGAGGGGTTTTAAAAAGTTCGATTTACCTACACGCACAAAGATCCATATGTACACATACATACACAGACACACTCATGCCCACATAACGGCAGGCTAATTCTTCTGTAAAACCTGCTTTGTCAGGTACTTTCTTAATTCCAGGTGTGGAAAATCAAGATTTTTTTAGGGTCCTAAATTTCTAACGCATGTTGATTTTTTTCTCAAGAGAAACCCCATCATACAATAAAGCCTCTTAAGTAATATGAATCATATGTTACTTATCAACTTAATGGGTAGCAGCCTTCTCTGATACTGGCTGGGAATCTCTGGCCATCTTATCTACAAAAATACACTGATAAAAAATATAAAGAGCAGATTTCAACAATCTCAGCAACAATCTTGATAGGTTAAGAACACATGAAAAACATGCTTCCAATTACAGCTCGCCAACTGCCTCCAGAAGGACATTAGTAAGGAAGTGTACAAAGGACATGATAAAAAATACTTTAACATCTTGAAGTTAGAAATCTTGGAAAAAACATCTGAGGAAAGAAAATAATCTAATTTTAAACAGATAACGCTAGAAGTATGGAACTTGTGGGATATTTTACATTCAGTACCACCCTCTGTTTTAGATCACATACTGATTGTGTGACTAAAATAGTGTTTTATTTAAGAATCCAGTTTGAGCTAGAACATTCCTTACCCCGGAGAACTCTGGGAAACATTTATTTATAGTTACTTCAGTTACATGTTACTAGGTAACTAAAGAAAATTACGGAGAGCCCACCAACTGTACGGAATGCAGCTTCTGTAACTTCTTCACGTTAGCAGCCCTTTCCATCACAATGCATATCAGTGTCAAATATTCAATATGGGTCAACTAATTAGTTCACCCAAAAAGGAAAATATGATAATATTCTGAAAGCAAATATGAGATGAGGCTACCAAGCATCAAAATGACAAAAAAAGCACTTTAAAATCTTTAAACGGTGGTACAAACGACTTTTGCACTATATTCCAAGTCTTCTGACGCCTTTATGTAAAGAAAGGACTTAAGCAAGTCGTTATGCAATGAAATTGACTTGGCGCATTCATGAGATGAGCAGCTATGACTAATTTATGAAACTGAGTCAGTCAGTTTCAATGAATCTGTTAAATGATTCCTTCACGAATCAAACAGTTCATCTCACTGACTCAGTATCCATTTACTTATTGTAACTGCATGGAAAAGTGAATAGTATACATAATTTCTCTACCTAAGTACTACAAAAAAATAGAAAATCATACTTGGAATGACATTACGACAAAATTTTCATTTTGGAGTGAAATTTAAGCCAGAAATACTGCCAAAAAACAGGCAGGATATTTTCTAAGTTACTGAACTGATAAAAATTCAGACAATTAAAAAAAGAAAACGCTAAAATTGTGTATTTTTCCAATGTAACTAGATCTTGTCTCACACAGGGAAAGGTGACAAACCAGCAAGATAATTTCTTACACTTAAAACAGCCCTATAAAACAATAATATACACCTCAAACATTTTCTTCAATGCCATATTATTGTTGGTTAAATACTGCATTAAATGACATTGGTGTCAGCCAATCAGCATCATTCCTACACAACATAAAAACACTTCCAAAATGATCATAATGGTCAAAAATGAACTTGAAAGGCAAGCACATTACACAATATCTACAGAGATGCACACAGTCATGCATGCACATGCACACAGCCATAGCAAAGACAGAAACTATTTAGCATGCTAGACTGACCACAAGGTTCAGGCTCACCCAACTAACCTCTAGGTGTTGATTGCTCAAGGGGACCTGATCCTGGATCAGGGAGGCCATTCCCATGAAGATTTAAGTATACACTTGAAAGCCGCTCCAACAGGTCGCTTGTAGAGGGTCAGGGGGTCAATTGCCTGGTGGTGCTTAATGGTAGCAAAAAAAAAATGTCAGTCATCTTAAATGGGCCACAGTGAAGCTTGTGGTCCGCGACTGGAGGAATGCAAGGAATTCTGGGGGTTAAAGTGGTGCCATGAGGTGGCAGACACCGACACGGGGCTCTGGAAGTTAGATACAATGTCACCGCCTCACCATCACTCAACATTAGCCACCGCTCTCTCAACACCTTGTCCCCGCTGTGGGTATTAACGGTTGTTGGTTTACAGAGCGGGGAAAAAAAAGCTTGGTCCTCATCAAAGCGTTGATCGTCTTTAGAGTCAAAAGCTGAATATTAAAATTTGCTGATGTGAGTTTTACCATCAAATAGGTGTAGCTAAATCTAACTTTACTACTGAACTACCTTAAGTAAAAGATGAAGAAAAAAGAATGGAGCTCCATTTTGGGTTGAGGAGGCCTGAATACAAAACAGGCACTCTAGAGGATTACCTAATGTTATTTTCACCTCTGTTATTTGAGTGCTTCTCAAAGCTGTGAAAACATATGCCATCATGCCGCCAGGGCCAAATATTGTAATTATTTTCCAGAGAAAATGACAAAAAATATTTTCAAGTTTGGTCACTGTGCATAAGCGATCATTTATTCGGTCTCCTTATGCTTTCACAAAACGGAAATGAAACATTCTAGAACTTGACATGCATGTTCTCTTACCTTAAAATGCTTCCTTTGACATCACATTCTTCTTCTGCACTTCAGAGGCCATGCACTCACCTGGCCCGCTGACACGGCCAACATGTTATTTCCTCCCTGAGCTTAAACTCATGATCTAACGACCTGCCTTTGGTCCAAAGTCAACACTGAGCAGAACTTGTCAATCATTTGATCCACTTCATTGGCATCGAGGCTTGATTGGGCACAATTAGCCCTTAGAAACAAATGACATCAATCTGCCCTGGATTTCCATTGAGGGAGGCTGATTATTTGCTTTAACCTGGAACGCTGATTTCATTTTCACCCCTCGGTGTCCCCTGGGGGATTAACAAACATTGGAAAACATGTACGACTGACATAAGATCCTTTGGCCTTAGCTAGAGAAATTTTCAAATGCAATTTGGCCAAACCCGAAGGGAATCCAACCACACAACAATTTTGGCACAGCTAATACACTGCCTTGAGATTTATTTCAGTTTTTCTATGAGCCGTGTAACACAGAGGTACCAATTGTCAGTTTCCTGTCTGATACGTCTACATCAGACAGACCACCAGATTATGAACTGCTGTGCAAACCAGCATCGGTCAAATTGGTTGTTGACTCTGTCCACAGATATAAATGGTAAATTTAAGGACATTATGTGCTTTTTAAATCGCATATGCCAATATTTGCAGTGAAAAGCAAAAATTTCATAAAAAAGCACTGAATAAACAGAGGGAAATAATAATTGTGTTAATTTTTATCACATGTTTTTAAGGCGAGACACTGCAGGTGAATAGGGTAAAAAAATTAACTACTAATTACCACCTAACTTACCCAGTTGATTGATTACATTGATAATTGCAAACATTTTTTGTATTACAAGTTTTGTAAAATGTTATGTTTAAATATGCAAATGAGGCATTATTTAATGAAATATGCGCTAATTTGCATACATTTCTAGTACAAAAATCTGAACACTGGTTAATCACATTAAATTAACAGCCCTGATTTAGAAGAAGCCCTAAAGAAACTAGGAAAAATCCAGGTTTAAACTTACTAGCCGTAATGCAAACACTCAGAAGTTTCATGTTTATGTACAGGGAATTACTAATGGACCATGGTCCATTAACTATGTGGATTTATTTCCAACCATGCAGTGTTATGAAAAGGCCAGCACAGAGGCTCTAACTTCAGGCTGTGGCACTTTTTCTGTTAGACAGCGAAACTAAACTTACAATATTGACTCTTTGGCTGCGTTCTGTTTCAGTAAAGAGGACATTGGGTTATGGTAGAGACATACCAGAGTAACTGTGAGTAAATACAAACACGCAGGACATTCACACCGAGCTCTGAAAATGTGGGCAGAGTTCCCTGCGGACAAACTTTATGATGAACAGTAGCTGTTATACATGTTTTGATTGCATAAGCAGAATTAGTCTGGCATATTAAACTATAATTTAATATGCAAGACAATAAAGTTTAATATAGCAAGTTAACATGCCAGAAAACTTCATCCAAGTATGATAACTAGTGAACACTAATAAACATTGTGCTGATGCATTAGTGCCATTTGGTGAAACTTTTACGTCATTCACACTGAACGTTCTTATAAACCACCAGACAGATGCTTGCCGTTTATTGGGTGATGATGCTCAGGCTGAGAGCGGGAATTATGGCGATGACCACACCCCCCGGCCTGTATGAGGGTCTGTGTGTGGGTGCACTGACCCAAGGTAACCCACGGCTGTGTTCTGAACTCTAAAGGGGAGGTAGATCAGAGCTAGTAATCAGAAGCTCAGCTGTAAAAGTCCTAATGAGCCTCAGAGGCAGCGGTAAAGCAAAGTGAAAGTCACCTAATGAGCCAAGAGTAATCTACGCCTGTCCCATAATGCCTAGCATAATAAACTTTACTACTGACTTAAGCTATCAGCCTGCAACAGAAAAATGTGAGTCATGTTTTTGACAAGCAAACACTTATAATGCATGCAAATGTTATTTCATATGTCAGGCTTTTCAGGGTAAAATAAATACATTCCACTTGTATCCTACTAGCTTTAACCACTGGAGAATTGGATGCTTGTGTATGGGACGCTTGCTCTTCTTCTCCCAGAACGGTCTCCCCTCCTCCTGGGGCAGCCAGGCTCCAAGGTAGACAAGCGATCTCAACTATTCTTTTATTCTGTGCTTAACCTCCACTACGACAATAAAGCTCTGTTTGCCTATTCACCCGCCTCAGCGTTGAACCTGATAGCACTTCAAAGTCCCACACTGGGGACAGTGATTAGATGCTTCAGGGTGCTGCCTTTCACTGGGCATTAAATGCCAGGGCTGTGTTTCACCAGGTGAAGCATTAAAAGACACATGAATGTCTTTTTTTTACAAATTTAAAATAAACTACAACAGACAGGGGTATTGACAAAAAGGCAAGTTCACAAGCTATCAAAGCCACTTTAATAATAAGAATAAGATCATAAGGACATCTCTGAAGCTGTCATCTATCACAAAAAGGATAGAACAAAAACGGAACCAAAGTATGCTATCGTAACACTATTTCACATAGCCTACTATTTTTTTAATAATTTGAATAGTATTTAGCATAAAGTGTATACTGCATAGTAAGTAGTAAGCTAATATTTACATTTCAAACAATCATACAGTGCATACACTTTTCAGGTTTACATTTATTCGTTCATCAGATTTACCATTTATCCAAAATGACTTATAGGATGATCAAGCAACTTGTCATATACACAATGCCAAAATTCAAGTGTACGAGTATATGCATTAGTACACAAAAATGAAGTTGCAATGTCTTAGTTGTCTCTGCACATCAGTCTGAGACAGGAAAGAGGTACCTCAGACAAAAATATTATACACCACAACTTTAACACCATTCCTTTATTTAATGGAAATATCACCACTGACTTATGATGTGAAAGTGCAATCAGCACACTGAGATACAACTCAGCTGTTCTCAAAATAACTTAATTTGTGAGCAGTTGTTATGAATATTACATGATCTTTCAATATAACCATGTAGCTGTTGTTATAATTAAGACTGGACACCATAGATAATCATGAACAAGAGACACATAAGCATCACTGGTTTGCATGGTGCGGGTGCCCCCTAGTGATGAAACACAATGGCAACTTAATTTGCCATTTCAACGCCTGGTTTCACATACGGGTCTAACATTAGTAGATGACAGTGGCAGTGCAAGTATCTTTCAGGTAAAACAGACATGCATTTTAGTCTGGGACTAGGCTTAAGCCTTAATGGTAAGCACTGGCTAATGTGGCTGTGAGCCTAAAGTGGCCCACATATGATGCCACAAATGTGGCCCAGTTATCCTAAACCATATCTGGGCCAGTTTTGGCAAAGATATGGCATGGTAAGCACTGGCTAATGCGGCTGTTAGCCTAAAGTGGCCCTTATATGATGCCGCAAATGTGGCCCGCATATAAAATGACAAATATTGCCCAAATAATTAATAACAATTTGGGCCACTTTTGGCAAATATACGGCACAGTCAGCATTGGCTTATCAGTGTGTAAGCCAACTTGTCCCACATTTGACATGGCAAATATGCCCCATAGATTATAAAACAGATGAGGACCACTTCTGGTTGTAACACTTGACAAAACACTTGACACTGGCTAATTGAAATGGAAGCTTGAAATTGTAAATATGGCCTAATAGAATTTGGCTACTTTTAGTAGGATGCAACACAGTTAACTGATGCAGGGTGATCTGGATGTGAGTCTTAAGAAGACTACATACGCAGCAATTTATTTTTTGAAACAAAAAATTTGCTTTTCAAAAAATGCTTTACAAAATGCTTTTAATGGCAGTTTTTTTATATGTTTACTGTGCAGCATAAAAACAGAAGTGCACTATAATGATTGTTCTATTACTGTCACAGTTTCTGTTAATTTGGACTTTGTTTTCCTTTTGCACTTCCTTTGTTTTCCTTTTTCCCTTGTTGTGTTGATTGTATTATTCTGTTCAGGTGTGCCTAGTTAATTATCCTTGTTTGGTCTGAGTACTTAAGTTCCTGTATGCTCACTTTGAGTTTTTCTCTACATGTTGCTGTGGTACATTGTGTTTGGATTTACCCTTGTTGGATTAAAGACTTATTATATATAACCTTTCATCTTCGTTGTGTGCTCGTTAACACCGCGTAGCTATGACACTCACAGACTTACTGTGTAGGTAGAGTCTGAGTGAGAAGCATTTAAGTTCAAACAGTTTTTAAAGTATTGGAATGTGTCTTTGAATATTTATCTGTGACATTTTAATTGCTGTTTGTGCAAAACTTGGATAAGGATGATTTTATCAAGTAGGACACATTTCTGGAACTTATTTGAACAAATGTAGGACATTTTTAAATTTCTCTTTACAATGTTGAGTATTGTTGATACATAACTCACTTAAGGCTTGGTGTGGCCCAGATAATGTATATTTATGGTTTATTTTGTTCATTATTAGCTAAAATGTGGCTGTGTAGTGGCCTGCTTGTGGACCACTGCCAAAATGCCACCATTCCATTCAGCATGTGGGCCACATGAGGAATGTGGGGAAGACCATGGTTAGAATAAAAATCAACTGTGGCCCACATTAGGGCCAGTTTTGGTTTATTTGGTTGGCTTACATGCAGCAATGCTAAGGCTTACTTGAGGCCCAAATCTGGCAAACAGAACTGGACTGCCCAAATGCCATTATTCCACACAGTATGTGGGCCGGAGCAAGGTGTTGGATCTGGGCCAGAATTAAAATAAATGTGGCCCAGATTTGGGCCAGTTCTGCCTTATTTGTTTTATTCATGGCTGACATTGGGCCTTCTTTTGGCTTGCTCATGGCCCAAATCTGGCAAACAGAACTGGACTGCCCAAATGCCATTATTCCACACAGTATGTGGGCCGGAGCAAGGTGTTGGATCTGGGCCAGAATTTAAATCAATGTGGCCCAGATTTGGGCCAGTTCTGCCTTATTTGTTTTATTCATGGCTGACATTGGGCCTTCTTTTGGCTTGCTTGTGGCCCAAATCTGGCAAACAGGAGTGGTCCACCCAAATGCCATCATTCTTCACAGTATGTGGGCCGGAGCAAGGTGTTGGATCTGGGCCGCTTGATAATTACAGACAGGTGTATTTGATCAGGGTTGGAACTGAACTCTGCAGGAAGGTAGATTTCCAGGACCAGGGTTGGGCACCCCTGTTGTACATGGTGAAATCCCGTTCACTGCCTGATCTGGGCCTCAGGAATTTTGCTATCTGGGCATGAACTCCCAATTTCACTATGTAGTTGTTGTTATAATTAAAGGGATAGTTCACCCAAAAATGAAAATTTGATGTTTATCTGCTTACCCCCAGGGCATCCAAGATGTAGGTGACTTTGTTTCTTCAGTAGAACACAAACAAAGATTTAGTCTTATATATAATCTTCGTTTGTGTTCTACTGAAGAAACAAAGTCACCTACATCTTGGATGCCCTGGGGGTAAGCAGATAAACATCAAATTTTCATTTTTGGGTGAACTATCCCTTTAAGACTCCAGTCCACACCATCGTAGATGAGTCATTCCACGAAACCGGTACGATTTGGACTTACACATTTTTAGATTTTTTTACCAAAATGTATTACTTTTCTGAACACCCCACAACATTAATTACATATTTAACTTCCAGAAAACCATATTTTCCCACCTCAGACATCAAATCCCTATTATTATTGGTCATTATTTTAATATATGGGCACTATTAGTCTTCAACCCCGTTATGGACACTATGGGAGCTCTCTGAATATGACTATAAAATGTATTTGTAATTAAATAAACATTTTCCTATTAATTAGATGTCCCTCACACTAATTCAGTATTTGCAAATATAAAAGTTACATAAAATCTCACACTTTTGCTAAACTAAAGCCTGAAATTGAGCTTTTTGTGACAGCAACCTCGTCATTTTTGATCAAAGTGGCTTAACTTCAGAATTTGAACTAAAATCAGTATTCTTATGATTGCTCTGAACATTTCAGACTGAGCTCAACAAACACTAAATTGCTTTTTCATAAACTTAAAATAAAAAATTAATAAAAATGTAGGTGTGACGGGGTTGAGACTAGGGTAACGGGGTTGAAGATGGTAACGGTGATTGCTATGAACATTTCAGACTGAGTTCAACAAAAATGAAATTTCTTTTTCATAAACTTAAAATAATTAATAAAAATGTAGGTGTGACGGGGTTGAAGATGGTAACGGGGTTGAAGAGACAAATACAGCTTAACATATAAATAGTTGTTTTTTTACTCAAATTTACTGTAAGATTTTCGAAGATTTTCTATAAACACTATTTCATTATGTAACCAAAAAAGACAACAGATATAAATTGCAATTGAACAGTTTTATTAACCTGACTGCAGGAAGAACAACAATAACATAGTATACATTAGAACATTATAAACTGACTGAATAGGTCATCAAAATAAACTATAGCCTAACTTGTGTGGCTGCTTCGTGACATTCAATATCTGGCCCACACCTCTTTCAAGATCTCCACATAGCACTGTGTCACAGGCTTTGTGGGTGGAATGATTTCAAGTACATCCTCAAACAGGTACCAGAGGATATCATCCCGAGCCGGCTAGAAGAATTGGTTTGGCCCAACATGCATACACTTCACTTGGACATGTGTTTCATCTGTCCTAAGGATGATGCCTGGATACAGCTCTTGATCATATCTGAGCATGCACCACTGCCCAACCAGCTCTGGACTTCCCCACAGTATTTCCTTTTCTGGCTGTGGCTGTGGATTCCCTTCACTGGCTGACTGTGGATTCCCTTCACTGGCTGGCTGTGGCACAGCAATTGGTACCTTCTGGCCAAAACTGAAACAATGTGTGTTGAAGCACTTGCAGTTAAACTGCTGCCATGTTGCGCACATGCAGCTGACATCATGGTGTATCAGTTCTCCTGGAGCCAGAGTAATCACCTGGTGGATTCTCATTGTTCCTGGGACTGCTGGTATTTGCTTTGGCATTTTCTCCATTGCACTCTCAACATCCTCACTCTTTACAAAGAATAGTTTCACTGTTGTGTTTGTCTCGGTCAAGGCCTTGAACACTTCATATGCATCCGAGATATCACGTCCCTTTGCCAGCATCATGTCAGTGGTTCTTTTTAAGGCTCCACCGACGCCATCCGGGGCTCCTTTGCTGTGACTTGCCTCAAAATAATTACAAGAGCCAGCCTTGAATCCTCTTCTGTCTAATTCTGTCCTAAAAAGAAAGAAGTTGCCTCGTTGTTTGTACTGCGTACAGGGGCCATCGCTAAAAAAGTGCAGCACAGACACTTGTGGATGTGTGGCCTGAAGGTAATCCAGCACTGGATTGAGGTGTTGCCATACTGCTGGAGGGCCTTTATGTCTGCAGGGAGAGATTGTACTGAAGCACACAGGCTCTGGTTTTCCACAGGGATTAAAGTGTCCAGTCGCTATGACGGATTTCCGTCAGTTCATAAAGACAGTCACTTGCTTCATTCCTGTATGATTTATCCGTTCGAACGAATCAATTGAATGAATGATTCAGTGATAAACTCAGTGACTTGGTGCCACCTGCTGGCGGATTTAGTTTCATTTTTAGCCTATAATTTCAGTTATTTAAATCATTTAATATTTCTGTATTCAAAATTTTATTTTATAGGTATTTCTCCCTTTTTTCAGGATCAGCATTTAGGCGCGCACGATACTGCCTCTGCCTTTCTGCCACTGTTTTCGGTGCCATCACAGACTCATAGATGTCTGTAGATGTTTAAATTGATATCATTAAATCAAACATTCTTTCAGAGCAATTTACTTAACACTGAGATGTGAAAATCTAGGCAGAACACCCGTGCATACACACACACAGCTTTAACATGGACATTACTACATTCAACTTATGCATGTGGTATAAGACTATTGATCAAATATAATAATTAATTTAAATTACTGGATAATTTCAGAACCAAAGTGTTAAAAACACAGCCCTGTCACAATCTCACAACACCGTTATGATCAAATAAGTGACGGGGTTGTGATTTTTTGCTCAAAATGGCCACTGTTCTAAATGTAGTGAATAACAGGAGAGCACATGGCATGCATGATATTAAGAAATCATGTATATTGTTAAAATAACAAAAATCATTTTTACAAGGAATAGTTTTCTATCATTATTTGATGTAACGGGGTTGAGTCGTTAAGCTTGACAATCATAATATCAAAATATTAATAAGTTATAGTTATAAAAGAAGGTGGTAACTTGCCTGGGTCTGCTCACAATGTTGACCAGAAGACTTATATGATGTCACTTCCTGTTAATGATGTCACATAAGGATCAGCTCATTCTTTTTATGGGGGGAGAATGATTTGTGTAACGGGGTTACTGAGGTCCGGAACTAAATAATATGATTTTAATGAATAATCATGAATTAACTTAGAAAAAAATCATTACCAGCAAAATAGCACAGACAGATATTTATGAGAATGGCAAAATGTATGGACTTTTTTCTAATTTAATTATTCATATTCCAAGTACACTTTCATAGAAGGCCATGAGGGACATGACAAAATAGGTGGTGTCAACGGAAAAAAACAAGATAATTTCTAATATAAAAATAAAATGTAGGCTATGTCATGTTTTTAAACCTTATTAAAGGAGACATTTCAATTAATACAAAAAGCTTTTAAAAATAGATGTTGGTGACCCAATAGATAAAATACACTTAAAAAGGTCAGAGGGACTCAAATCGTACCGGTTTCGTGGAATGACTCAGATAATCATGGACAAGAGACACAAAAGCATCACTGGTTTGCATGGTGCGAGTGCCCTCTAGTGATGAAACACAATGGCAAATTGTCTGTGAAGCCGGGGGTAAGCTCACAAGCTATCAAAGCCGCTTTAATAATAAGAATAAGACCATCTCTGAAGCTGTTATATCCTGAAAAGGATGGAGTTACACAAACGGAACCGTAGGCTATCGTAGCCAATCTTGTCCGTCACAGCTGCGTATGGAGATTCAGTTCAATTCAAGATGGCATTATTTGAACGTCAACTAGGCTACTGATCTACACGTCTTTAGCTGCAGGCTGTAGCATATTCACAGCATGCAATGCTTTTTGTTTTAAAAATATCCAGTTACTGTTTACTCTGTGAGAAACCTTCCAAACGATTCAGTGGAAGTGGTGTCCGAATGATTCAGACCGTATCTATCAAGAACCATTTTGATAACTCGTTTTATCAATTAATTGAAAAGAACCAACTCAAGTGAGCTGTTCATTTATGAATCAGGTACCTCTGGTTAATCTAAACCATACGACATTATTGTTATTAGGCTTGTTGGGAGATGAGCAAAATCTGCGCAGAACCGATCACCGCGAGATGCATGCCGGTTAGAAAAGTGTCCGAGTTACTGATATGATTTCAGTTCTGTTGCTTTTATATGAAAATAAATATGATGAACAAGACACTCAAAGTGCTTGTTATTTAATTTCATACGAAAGGTGTATTTATCATCAATTTTTACTTTAATACAAACATGTATTTTAGATTTTTATAGAAATATGACAACAATCACATATCTCACACAGAGATCGCACTGTCATAGCGTTTGGGAACATTCATGCATAATTTAAATACATAATCACATGGAACCAGATAAAAAAAGAAAATATTTTAGAAGAGAATGCAGCATCAAGGTTGTCTGAACCAATGAGCATTGAGCTGTGTCGTCAGTCAGTCGTTTCCCATCATGCTTTTAATCAGCAGAGCAACTGCGCTCGACTGCACAATCCGACACAGCCGCCTCGCCGTCGCGAGTTTTTTGGTACACGCATGACATCAGAGCAAGTCGGACGTAACTCGGACACTTTTCTAACCGGCATGCATCTCGCGGAGATCACCGGTGATCGGTTCTGCACAGATTTAGCTAATCTCAAACTAGCTTGTCACGGAAAAACGTTGCGCTAAGTGTAAACTCTACAGCCCTTTAAACTATTAGAGCTCAATGACGATGAAGGCGACAGATATTTTCTCTGAACTATGATTGCGTAACATAAATCGGCCCGAATAGGGAACTTTCACTCTTCTCATTTTCTTGCTATATTTATGATTCAGAATACAACATACATAAATATCTGTTGTAATGACCAACAACTGTCGGTTAAACTCACCGTTCTGTGATTTAAAAACATTGTCCATATGTTGCTTATGCAAAACTCGAGCTCTTCACAGCTGAATGGAGTTCAGGAGTTGACACATCACTGAACAGGTTTCATTGAGTTCACGTGTTCTAGTAGTCTCAGAATCCAGTAGAGGGCAGTAAAACATTACACGTTGCTTTCTTTGAGTTTGGTTTTATTGGCCATTGGACAGTGTTGATACACACATTTGATTTCCATAATAATAAAATTAAATGAATGAAATAAGAATACTAAGGGTAAATACAGTTTTATAATTGATATGTATTTATTTGATATTGTTTCTTTCAGGTTCATTTTACTGTGAAAAACAAGAGTTACTAATCTTAATTAAAAAATAATAAAATATTATATTATGATTTGTTATTTTGATATTGTGTCCTATTCCTTAGATTTTTAATTGCATGATTGATTCAGATTGACTGATATAGCCTACTGGGGGAATGCACCTCTCTCTGAAGTTATACTGTTTTCAAGGGTTGGTGTAATTCTTACTTACACATATTTACATAGCCCAAATATTTTATATTATAGTTGACCTGGAGGTGAGGTTTCAGTCAATAATATACAGAACTTGAATATGATATGGATAAATGGTAACATTTAGATTACAGAGACAACTACATAAGAAAGAAGATTTATCAAAATAAACAGATTTTAAAAGTATTAGATTTTAAAAAATATATATGTAATGTATCTCACCGCAAACCCCTTTTTTTGTTCTCCTGTCAGCAGGTCTCAGAAGCATCTGCAGAAGATTGTCAGTGGGGAGGTTTTCGTACAGCATTTTTTCACTGTGTGAACACTGCTTTACTACTGATCTCATGGTAACTCATACAGTAATAATCTCCAGCATCTTCAAGCTGGGCATCGTTTATGTTCAGGCTGAAATCAAGACCATTTCCTCCAGAGTGAAAACTGCCTCCACCGCTCATTCTAGATGGAGCACTTGAAGGCTTCATTGTTGTGAAATATATAAGGAGTTTAGGGGGTTCATCTGGCCTCTGAAGATACCAGTACATATAATAATCTTTAGATGTTGTGCCTGTTGGATACCTATAAACTACAGTGTTTGCCTTACAGTCAATGGAGACTGTTTGACCGAGCTGAACTGATTTGACCTCAGACTGAGTCACGACAACCTGCCCAAAAGAACCTGTGAGAGAAAGAAAACTGAATTAAAATAATTATAAGTGCATAAGAAAAAAGTATTTCAGTATGATTTGAAAATGAAATTACCTTGGATGCAGTAAAATGCCCAGATGAACAAAATCATATTGGCTTGTGTTTTAGAGCGGACAGTTCTTGGACCTTTTCAAAGTGTTGATACTATAAACACTCCCAGCACACTGATGCATGAGCTGCCAATGCAAAACATCATTATAATGTAAAAACCCTTCCTGAACTGAAATATCTTCTCTCATATAATGACTGGCTTTGTAATATATACATATCTGATTTGTAAGTGAATCATCTAGTTTAATTAAAACATGTCTGTTATCTAAAAAAAAAAAAGTAGTTTTTTTTTTCCGTGAATGAGAAGTAATTATTGTGGTGGATTTGTGTTGGAGGAACCAACTTGGGTGTTGAAAGTAAGTGCAGAGTGAAATAAGATGGATAAACATTAACAATGGCCCTGAATAGATTACAGTAGATAGCAATGCAGCATATTTAGAGATTATTATTACTGTTTAAATACTGATTGCACTGATACTGTATAAGTAATAAATGATTGTAAATTACACTATAAAAGCCAAATCAAATTTAGATATAAAAGGTAAATAACAAATAATATTATGTGAACTAAATGCTTAAATATTATTTTACATGAAAGTGTTGATGTGCTTATTTTGTTCTTAATAGTGCAGTAATGTTTGTATTATTCTTAGTAATAGAATTAGGTTACACTTTATTTTAAGGTGTCCTTGTTACAGTGTAATTATACATTCACAAGTACTAAGTAATATCAATTAACTACATGTACTTACTATATGGTTAGGGTTAGGATTAGGGTTTGGTTTTGGGTTACTTGTATGTAATTATGCATAATTTATTGTTACTATAATAGTAAGTACATGTAACATGTGTAACAAAGACACCTTAAAATAAAGTGTTACCTAGAATTATATAATATTTAATACATTTATTTAATTCATTAAAATTAAACTGATTTAATTATGTAGCTTCATTTTATAGTTTTTTTTACTCTCAGTTGTGAATAGCAAACTGGTTAGTGTCAGTGTCAGTGTCAGTTTTAGTGCAGGAGGTTTTTGTACAGCCGGTGATTGAGTTTGTATCACTGTGGTACACGTTTGGTGGAGGCACCCGACTCTCAGTTGGAAGTAAGTAAATCTCTTTCTATTTTAAAAATAAAACACAAAATTTAAATAACAAGAGAGGATTTGTTTATATTTTAAAAAATATATATATCAACGACTAATATAAGAATAAATCATTGTCAGGTTTTATTCTGGTGTGACAATACCCAACACATGCACACTTTTCTGATTTCTCCGTCAGACCAATTTAAAACAGCACGTTTTTATTAATGGGAATTTTATCCATCAGAATGGTAAACACAAAGGCAAACAAGAAAATATTAAAACATTTTATTACACATTAAAATGATATAGAAGGACAGTTTATGAATTATAGAAAGTTCAAATTATTTAATTATTATTGATTTTTTTTTTTTATAATAGTTAAATGCTAAATTAATCATTAAATGTTTTTAATCATTCTAGATTAATGAAAAGATTTTTAATGAAAAGTTTTTTAATGAATGTCACATATGTCTTCATTTCATGTAGCTTTCAATCTACAATCAGCTATAAATAACTGTAAGCAGCACAGTGAATTTTTAACAAGAAATAATTGAATAATAATTGAATAACCTGAAATGTTAAAGATAACCATGGCTGCAGCTCAAACAGTGCAGCATGGTGCTAGCAATGCCGAGGTCATGGGTTTAACACAGAGGGAAAGCATAAACTGATGAAGTATACCTGGAATGCAATGTAAGTTGCTTTGTGTAAAGGTGTCTGCCAAATGAATAAATATAATATTATATTATGATTGTATATGTGTACTTGTTTTGATACTTGTGAGGACCAAATGTCCTAACTTATATTGTGAAATCTTTGACAACCTATAGTAAGGGCATTTTACTGGTCCTCACTATTAAAAAGGCTTGTAAATCAGCCGAAAAAATGTTTTTGTTTAAATCTAGTGTTCTGCACATGTTTCTGTGATGGGTATGTTTTGGTGTAGGGGTTGGGTTAGGTGATAGAAAATATAATTAACCTGATATAAAATCAATGGAAGTCTATGCAATGTCCTCACTAAGATAGTGAAACAAACGTGTACATCTGTGGTTGTGATTGCTGAAGAAACATGTTTTTACAGGCTGTTGCACTTGAGATCTGCTTGATTAACTCTGAATCTCTTAAAGGGAAGTGAAAGACACTCAGAAAGACTGATAGAGCTGTTTTTCAGAAGAATGAAACATCACAGTTTCCATCTGTGTCTCTCTTTAGCTGCGGCTCGTCCCGCTCTCACAGTGCTGCCTCCCTCCAGAGACGAGCTGCAGCAGGGTAAGGCTACAGTGCTGTGTGTGGCCAGTAAGGGATTCCCCTCTGACTGGAAGCTGAGCTGGAAGGTGGACGGCAGCAGCAGGAGCTCTGGTGTCGATCTGAGTCCCAGTCAGCTGCAGAAGGATGGACTGTACAGCTGGAGCAGCAGCCTGAGCCTCACTGAGAGTGAGTGGAGCAGAGCAACAACCGTCAGCTGTGACGCCACGCACCCGTCCCACAATGCAGTCACCAAGAGCCTCGACACACAGCAGTGTGATGAATGAAATACACACACACACACACACTGCTGTTATTATGCCGTTTCATGCTGTTGGTATATTGCTCGTATATTCTTATCTGTTGTAATTCTACAACTACAATGATATGAAAGTTTTGTTGCTCATTTTTCTCTTGCTGCCAAATAAAAGCATTTTGTCTCAAATATGGCGTTAAATTCTATGAACATTTTAAACAAAAAACAAAATAAAAAAGTCAAAATGTAAAAGTATATAAAGTACATAAAGTATTTTGTTGATTACTTTTAGCTTATTTTACTTAGATTACATTAAAATTAGAGCTAATAGTCTGAAGTCTTCAAATGGGATTTATGCATTTGAAGGATGAATGATTAATTCATCACAGAATCATAGTAGAATGATTCAATATTTTGTTAATGCAAAGGAATTAATTTCGCATTTACTGGAAAATAAGTTCATAGTTACTGCATGAGTACATTCATTGTGTCGTCGGACTGATGGAGGTTTTTGTACGATGCTGTTTCACTGTGAGCACCCGCCACTGTAAGCCCCCATACAGTAATAATATCCTGCATCCTCAGTCTGGACTCCACGTATGTTCAGTGTAAATTCATATCCAGAATAAGTTCCACTGAACCGGTCTGAAACTCCAGATGCAAGGTTACTCGTTGTGTAGATCAGGAGTTTAGGAGCCTCTCCAGGTTTCAGCAGATACCAGCTCATGTCATAACCAATTCCAGAAGATGCAGTGCAGCTGATAGAAGCAGAATCTCTTGCTTTAACAAGCAGATACTCAGGAGACTGAACCTCTTCATGAGACACTGAGAGAGACAACAAAAGGTTAAGTGATTCATTTAAATACAAATTACGAGATAAAATATTTGGAATTAAAAATGAAGCAAAGCACACTGATAAATAAGCTTTAACCTTGAGCTATTACACCCAGTGTAGCCAGAATTAGTAAAAGACACATGATTGTGTTGTATGTCAGTGATGCTCTGAACACACATCGATAATCAGAGGAGTTTTGTGTGTGAAACTGTAAACATGCAAAACACTCTCCACTCTACAGACTCCTATCAGAAGTTTGCTTAGAATAAATGCTGAATGAATCACATTTTAAATGTGAACCATCAGTTTTAGAAAATAATCTTTTCATATTATTGTTTTGAGAAAAATATGGTTGTGAAATAAATGATAAAATCCCCTAATATTTAATTAAAGATAACTAAATGATAGAAAAGCATTGAAATAGACATGCTATACAATATAATATGCTGCCCTATCTTACATAAATATTTATTATCAGCTAGAAGACAACAAGCAAACTGAGAGTGTTGAACAATTTAATTTGATATAATATCAAATTATTTGATATAAAATAATTTTCAAATATATAAATATACAGAAAAGTTACTGGGAAAGTTCAATTCACAAAAAATTAGTATTATTATTATTTTTTTATAAATAAAAGTATTATTAGTGACCATTGAGATATATGTTAGTTTTCAGCTTGAACAGAGCACAATAAACCTACTAGCTCACATGTTCACAGAAGAATGAATGAATAATGAATCAATAAAATTAAATAAATGAATACAAAATATGGCCATAAAAATGTTAAATATGATTAAAAATAGTGAATCTGGATTATGGAAATCATAAGTTACAGGACAAGGAGTATGGAATAGAAATTTATCATCCTCAGTCTGGACTCCACGTATGTTCAGTGTAAATTCATATCCAGAATAAGTTCCACTGAACCGGTCTGAAACTCCAGATGCAAGGTTACTCGTTGTGTAGATCAGGAGTTTAGGAGCCTCTCCAGGTTTCAGCAGATACCAGCTCATGTCATAACCAATTCCAGAAGATGCAGTGCAGCTGATAGAAGCAGAATCTCTTGCTTTAACAAGCAGATACTCAGGAGACTGAACCTCTTCATGAGACACTGAGAGAGACAACAAAAGGTTAAGTGATTCATTTAAATACAAATTACGAGATAAAATATTTGGAATTAAAAATGAAGCAAAGCACACTGATAAATAAGCTTTAACCTTGAGCTATTACACCCAGTGTAGCCAGAATTAGTAAAAGACACATGATTGTGTTGTATGTCAGTGATGCTCTGAACACACATCGATAATCAGAGGAGTTTTGTGTGTGAAACTGTAAACATGCAAAACACTCTCCACTCTACAGACTCCTATCAGAAGTTTGCTTAGAATAAATGCTGAATGAATCACATTTTAAATGTGAACCATCAGTTTTAGAAAATAATCTTTTCATATTATTGTTTTGAGAAAAATATGGTTGTGAAATAAATGATAAAATCCCCTAATATTTAATTAAAGATAACTAAATGATAGAAAAGCATTGAAATAGACATGCTATACAATATAATATGCTGCCCTATCTTACATAAATATTTATTATCAGCTAGAAGACAACAAGCAAACTGAGAGTGTTGAACAATTTAATTTGATATAATATCAAATTATTTGATATAAAATAATTTTCAAATATATAAATATACAGAAAAGTTACTGGGAAAGTTCAATTCACAAAAAATTAGTATTATTATTATTTTTTTATAAATAAAAGTATTATTAGTGACCATTGAGATATATGTTAGTTTTCAGCTTGAACAGAGCACAATAAACCTACTAGCTCACATGTTCACAGAAGAATGAATGAATAATGAATCAATAAAATTAAATAAATGAATACAAAATATGGCCATAAAAATGTTAAATATGATTAAAAATAGTGAATCTGGATTATGGAAATCATAAGTTACAGGACAAGGAGTATGGAATAGAAATTTATAAAAATAAATTGTTGGGTTGGATGATTAATTACATTAAAACATAAACATTGTAAGTGCTTGAGTGTCATAATCATTGTTTTTGTTAGATTTTCAGCACCTACATTTGCACCGAAGATGTTCAGTAATCTGACCAAGAAAGGTTTTTGTATGGTAGCCACTACCTGTGTGAACTGTGAACACCACTTTACTGATACATATGATACATTAAAGACATATAAAGTTTCCCAGTTACGCCACTAACCATTTTATTATAGTGAAATGTTGGTGGCTTTTCGTGAGGGACTGTTGTAAAGGGAATCAGTGAGCAATGTATATGGTTGCCATGACATGGCTGGCATGGCTCTACTGTTATAAAACTGCTTGAATAGTATATTTATTTTTACAGTTAGTTTAGCTAATAATTTTACATAAAAATAGGCCTATTTTTAATGTTATAATTTTGTAATTTAAAGAAACTTACGCCACTGAGACCACTTCAAGAAGTGAATGAAACGAGTGAGCAAATTGACATCTGGGCGTCTGAATGATTCAGACTGACATTTGGTGAACCGTTTGATGGAGTCATTATTGAAAAGAATCGACTCAGCTGCATTTTTCAATTGTGAGTTGGGTACAGCTGGTTCTGATTCTAAACATACAACATGCTTATTGCTAATATTGCCTGAGAAAACGTTATGCAGCCAGAGTCAATTGTACAATCCTTAAAACCGACCAGAGCTCAGTGGTGGAAGGCACCTGACATTTTCTCTGAACTCTCATTTGTGTAAAATTAATATGGGCAAACTCTGCACTCTTCTCATCTCCATGCTGTTTAGGGTTCAAATATAGCATACATAAATGTACGTAGCCTACATATAGGTTCATTTTGCCTTGAAAAACAAGAATCAATTGCAAATCTTAATTTTAAAGAAAGATTGAAATATTTGATTATGATTTGTTGCATTGTTATTGCATCATAGTCCTCATATTTTCATTTGCGTATATTTGCATATTTGAATGTGACAGATTGACTGATATTTTGGTATCTTACAAGATAAATGGTAACATTTAGATTACAGAGACAACTAGGCTACATATTATGAAGATTTCTCTTTTTTCTCTCTCTGAGTTTTTCCTAATTAAAATAGGCTTTAAAAAAGTATATATATCTATATATATATATATATATATATATATATATGTATATATCAGTGCTGTCAAACGATTAATCGCGATAAATCGCATCCAAAATAAAAGTTTTTGTTTACATAATATTTATTATATTTATTTTTTTATATTTATTATCGCGATTAATCGTTTGACAGCACTAATATATATTCTATATATATATACAGTATTTGCGTACTGAACAACTCACTCATCACATATGGGTATTGATTTAGTATGATTTTCTATATGTGAAACACTGTATTAAGTATGAGAAATATCATAGAACACAAGGAATTCCAATGATGATTTTCTATTGATAGGGAAGACCTGGGTTGGAATATTAATTAGATTATACAAGAACATGCACATCTGCGTGTATCTCATTGCAAACCCCTGTTTTTGTTTTGTTTTCAGCACCTGTAGGTCTCGTATCAGCAAATTGTCAATAACCTGACCAAGGGAGGTTTTCGTACAGCATTTTTTCACTGTGTGAACACTGCTTTACTACTGATCTCATGGTAACTCATACAGTAATAATCTCCAGCATCTTCAAGCTGGGCATCGTTTATGTTCAGGCTGAAATCAAGACCATTTCCTCCAGAGTGAAAACTGCCTCCACCGCTCATTCTAGATGGAGCACTTGAAGGCTTCATTGTTGTGAAATATATAAGGAGTTTAGGGGGTTCATCTGGCCTCTGAAGATACCAGGAGATATAGTAATCTTTGGATAATGAGCCCTGTGGATACCTATAAACTACAGTGTTTGCCTTACAGTCAATGGAGACTGTTTGACCGAGCTGAACTGATTTGACCTCAGACTGAGTCACGACAACCTGCCCAAAAGAACCTGTGAGAAAAGAAATTAAAACAATCATCAGTGCATGAGAAAAAAAAAAGAAAAAAAAAAGGTTTAGTTTGATTTGAAAATTAAGTTACCTTGGATGCAGTAAAATGCCCAGATGAAGAGAATCATATTGGCTTGTGTTTTAGAGCGGACAGTTCTTGGACCTTTTCAAAGTGTTCACAGGACTATAAACACTCAGAGCATTGAGGCATGAGCTGCCAATGCAAAACAACATTACAGTGGAAAAACCCTTCCTGAACTGAAATATCTTCTCACTCATATAATGATGGGCACTGTATATGAATATTTTAATTATGAGTTCACAAAGGTTTAACTTTAAATTTTAAGCTCTCAAAATAGTCTGGAAGTGCCAGTGAATCCTGTGGTGGATTTTCAGTGGAGGAACAAAATAGTTTTAAGTAAGTGCAGAATGAAATACATTAGATAGATGAATTAACATAAATAATATTAGACTGTACAGGTGGACCTAAACGCATTAGATAGCATAGAGTGTAGAGAATACTGTTTTTTGTTTGTTTGTTTGTTTGTTTTAGTTAGAACTGTATTGGTACTGCTTTAAGTAATACAGGATTGTAAATTGGTCTATAAAATCCATATAAATTATAAAATATGAATGAAAAGACAATAAAACTAAATGCTGAATCAAAATATAAATTTACATGAAAGTGATTGATGTTGTTTAGTTCTTTATCAGGTAGTGTTTGTTTTAGCATTGCTGTTAGTAAAGGAATGACATAGTACTTAATATATATTTTTTTTACTATACATTTGGAATATTATGAAATTTAAACTTGTTTAATTATGCAGATGTATCTTATTTAGCTATCTGCTATTAGTTAGGAGTAAAAGAGCAAACTGGTTAGTGTCAGTGTCAGTTTTAGTGCAGGAGGTTTTTGTACAGCTGTTGATTGGGTTTGTATCACTGTGGTGGACTTTCGGTGGAGGCACCCGACTCTCAGTTGGAAGTAAGTAAACCTCTTTCTATTTTGAAAATGAAAATTGAATGAAAAGAACAAAAAGGGATTTTTTTTTTAAATTATCATTATATCTTAAATTAATATAACAAATATAAGAATAAATTATCTGAAATTTTCCTTGTGTGATATTACCAAATATATGTGCACCTTTCTTATTTTTCCTCCAGACTATTTTAAAACAATAACCTCATTGTTTTAATCACTTTATTACCTTTGTAAAAAATTCTTGTTGTTTTAACTTAAAAAAAGTAAGAAACCCGGTTGCCTTCAAATTTTGAGTTCATTGACACTAAATTTTGAGTTAATATAAGAAAAAGGAACTAATCAACAGAAATTTGAACAACAATCTGAACATCATTATCTACGCTGATTTCACAAAACAAAGTTGTTATAACAAATCATTAAAATAATGTTTTACTGTGTTGAGCGTTTATCCATCAGAATGGTAAATCATATTTGACAAAGAATAAATGCTTGTTTATTTTTTAATTGATTTAGCATGAGATAGAATTCTAACTTGTGCATTATTGCAATCTGTCTCTACAAATATATTTAACAGAGAGGCAAAAAAATTAATTTTAATGTTTTTTTTTAAATCATTGTTGATTAAAGTTTTTTTTTTATGAATGTCACAGACAGAAATGTGTCTGGGTTCAGGTTTATTTTTCAATTACACTCCATGGTTGAGTTAGAAACATATCAAACAGCTTAACTGTAAATAACATATTGTACATTTTTAACAGAAAATATTTGTATAATAATTTGAACAAAGGACAATAGAAACCTAAAAAATTTGAAGATCTATAATATACCATCATGAACAATGAATAAATAGTGTTAAATCTACATGTATAGGCACATGTGAAATTGTTGATGTGTTTTTATGGACTGTTGCACTTCAGATCTGCTTGATTAACTCTGAATCTCTTAAAGGGAAGTGAAAGACACTCAGAAAGACTGATAGAGCTGTTTTTCAGAAGAATGAAACATCACAGTTTCCATCTGTGTCTCTCTTTAGCTGCGGCTCGTCCCACTCTCACAGTGCTGCCTCCCTCCAGAGACGAGCTGCAGCAGGGTAAGACTACAGTGCTGTGTGTGGCCAGTAAGGGATTCCCCTCTGACTGGAAGCTGAGCTGGAAGGTGGACGGCAGCAGCAGGAGCTCTGGTGTCAATCTGAGTCCCAGTCAGCTGCAGAAGGATGGACTGTACAGCTGGAGCAGCAGCCTGAGCCTCACTGAGAGTGAGTGGAGCAGAGCAACAACCGTCAGCTGTGACGCCACGCACCCGTCCCACAATGCAGTCACCAAGAGCCTCGACACACAGCAGTGTGATGAATGAAATACACACACATGCTGTTAGTATATTGCTCATATATTCTTATCTGTTGTAATTCTACAACTGCAATGCTATTAATGTTTTGTTGATTTTATATTTTACTGCTGCCAAATAAAAGCATTTTGACTTAGATATGGCGTTGACTTCTTAATGTGACATTAAACATTAAAAAAAATAAAAAAATAAAAAGATTTATGTTAACATGGCATCTTAATCATTATTTTAGATACATATAAGGTTGTATGATGTTTCACTGTGTGAACACTGGACCATCATTATACCCCATACAGTAATATTTTCCTGTGTCCTCAAGCTGGGGTACTTGTATGTTAAGCGTAAATTCATATCCAGAGTAAGTTCCACTGAACCGGGTTGAAACTCTAGATGCAAGGCTACTTGTATAGTAAATCAGGAGTTTAGGATTTTTTCCAGGTTGTAGCAGATATCAACTCATGGAATAATGCTAGAAGATGCAGTGCAGCTGATAGAAGCAGATTCTCCTGCTTTACCAGATCTCTTGATGAGACAATGAGGGAGTAAACAGTTACATTTAAATACAATTGATAAGATATTGACATCCTTCATAAAAACATGTCATTAAAAATGAACGTGTCCAAAGTTTTACAAAATAAACTGTAGAAAAATAGAAATAATGTAGAAAAATGAGTTTTAACCTTGTGCAAGCAGACCCAGTGAAGCCAGATTTAGTAAAACAGACATGATTGTGTTGTGTGTCAGTGACTCTGGCAGGACTGAACACACACTCAGAGTTTGTGAGTGAAGCCGTGAACATGCAAAACACTCTCCAGACTCCTGTCAAAAACTCATTCAACTGCCTGCTGGATTTAGACATGGATTTCAGAAGAGGAACCAAAATGAGTATTGGAAGTAGGTGCAGAATAAAAGAAAGAGTAAATGCTCAGAAATGGAAAAAAAAAATAAAAATAAAAAAAATCATACAGCATTTTCTGAAAGTATTTGAATTATCTTCTGTAAAAAACTGTTTTGAGAAATGGAGGGTTGTAAAGTAAATAATAAAATTACCTTAATATTTCATTAAAGATAAGTAAATGGTGGAGAAGCATTCAATATATATCATTAGTAGTATTGCTTGTTAACAATAATAAACCTACACTTGTCACGGGTGCGCACACACACGAGGGACGAGGAGACGCTGAAGAATACTTTACACAAGACTTTATTCGTAGGAAGGAACCAAGGGAGACGAACTCAGGAAGACGTATACACGAAGACCTTCAACATCGGACAGAGAACACTTTATATACACACACACAGGAGGAGGGGATGACGAGACACACCTGGGAGCGTATTTGATCAAATATACTGTAAAAATATTAAATATTATTAAAATTCCAAACAGCTGTTTTCTATGTGAATCTCTGTGTCACGGGTGCACACACACGAGGGACGAGGAGACGCTGGAGAACACTTTACATAAGACTTTATTCGTAGGATGGAACCAAGGGAGACGAACTCAGGAAGACGTATACACGAAGACCTTCAACATCGGACAGAGAACTAGGGACTGGGAACACTTTATATACACACACAGGAGGAGGGGATGACGAGACACACCTGGGAGCCATGACACATCAAGGGAAACACCTGGGAAGAAATCAACTTAATCAGGGGAGGAACAGGAAACAAACCAAATAAGGGCATGGGAAGGCACATGGGGAGCAGGACACACACGAAACATGGAACAGAGTCTGACAACACTATACAGGAAAATAAATAAATAAATAAATAATCCGTCTGAATTATGGAAATACTATTTTACAGGCGAAGGATGGTGGAATATACATTTCTATAAATATATTGTTGGTTTGGATGATTAATTATATTAAAAAACATAAACATATGTGAGAGTTTTTGTGTCATTGTGTTTGTTCCTTGCAGCTGCATCAGAAGAAGTTAGTAATCTGACCAAGGGAGGTTTTTGTACGGGAACTTTTCACTGTGTGAACACCCAGTTGTCACTGATCTTATGGATACTCATACAGTAATAATCTCCTGCATCTTCAAGCTGGGCATCACTGATGGTCAGACTAAAGTCAAGACCGTTTCCTTGTCCACTGCCACTGAATCTTGATGGAATTCCTGAGTTTTTTTCATTTGTATAATAAACCAAGAGTCTGGGAGCCTCTTCAGGCTTTTGGCTGTACCAAGATACATAATAACGCCCTTTAGAGACACTGCCTTGCTCATTTTTGTAAACCACAGTATCAACTTTACAGTCAATAGAGATGGTTTGACCAGGCAGGACTGATTTAACCTCAGACTGAGTCACAACTATTTGTCCAAAACAACCTGTGTAGAACAATTGATAACAGCACAGGTTATTATAATATATCATTTTAAATAAAATATGTATTTAAAAGATCACATGTAACAATAATGGCGTTTACCTTGCATGCTGTAGAGTGTCCAAATGATAAAAGAGAACAAAGTCATGTTGGCTGTAAGATCTGTTGTCATGAACAGAAGCTCAGTGAAAAAGTTCAACAGACCTATAAACATTTTCAGATCACTGTCGCTGTCTATGCAAAGCACCATATATGACCAGAAGTTTCTAAAATCTATTCCTTATTTTACAATTATCCAACTGGAGGCTGGACTGGAGAGCCAAACTAAGTGCTGGAAGGCAGAATCTGAAAAGAATGGAAATAATTAACAATAATTATACAAGTGTTATACTGTATATTTTTGTGATAATAATATTCTTTTGTGTAAGTAATGATACACACACACACACACACACACACACACACACACACAGATAAATACTTTTTTTTTTTTAAACTTGTAACTTCTTTAAATCAGCATTATTTGTGTGAGATTCACAAGACACTTTAAACTGGCTGATTACATTTATTCCATTAAAAAGACCTGAGAAATGTGAAAACTAAGATTAGTTGCACTTAAAAAATGAATAAATGAATTTATTTATTTATTTATTTCAGAAATTACCATCAGAATTATTACAAATTTTTTTGTTTGGATTATAAATATTAGAAACTTATTTGTTGCTAGTACTTCTATTAAAAAATGTCACTTAATACTGTGTAACTACATTTTTAGAGAATATTGTGTTCTTTTTAAGCTCTTTCGTATCTCTCTTTTTTTTTGCCTTATGTGACATGACTACAAGCATGTATACTTACGTCTTCTAAACGGGTTCAAAATAATTAGTTTACCTTAATGACCTTTTTATCTATTTGAGTGGTAAATAAAAATATATGTTTTTATATTTTATAGATAATTTTTATGTACTTCACAAGAAATGGAAGTATGTCTAACTACTGTTTCAGATGCATTAATTCTGCATTAATTCAATCTCAGTATTATGAAAGCCCGTTCCCGCCACAATTGATAAAAAATATGATTCTGTAAGTCATAATAATGAGAAACTTTCTCATAATTATGACTTAGTATCTCGTTATATTGAGAAACTTTCTCGTAATAATGAGAACATTTCTCATAATAATGACTTAGTTTCTCGTAATGACTTAGTTTCTCGTAATAATGAGAAACATTCTCGAAATAATGACTTAAAGGTGACATATCATGAAAATCTGACTTTTCCAGGTTTTAAGTGCTATAATTAGGTCCCCGGTGCATCTATCAACCAAGGAAAGGTGAAATAGATTAACCCAGTAACTTTGTTTTGGGAAGCCTTTTTCTGCAAGTGTCTGGGAAAATGAGCGTGTCTGATTTCGCTCCCTTGGTGACGTGGCAAAAGGATCTCATTATAATATTACCGCCCCTTAATCTGTAAGTTTCCACCCACGGCGCCGTTATTGTGTTTTCGC